>NC_066575.1:1077500-1115000 GCF_024679095.1 Eriocheir sinensis | reverse complement strand
ATTTTATCCTATTCTCCGCCTTTTTATCCATTTTTATCCAATTTTTGTCATTTTCTTCAATAGAGTTTAGGTTAGGATCGCTTTATTCACTCTTCCTTCCTCTCCTCCTGGTTCTCCTCACATTATTTTCTTATTCTCCGCCTTTATATTCTTTTTTTTCATTTTTTATCCATTTTTATCCATTTTTTTGTCATTTTCTTTTATAGAGTTTTGGTTTAGGTTCGCTTTATTAACCTTTCCTTCCTCTCCTCCTGTTTCTCCTCACTTTATTTCTTACTGTCCGTCTTTTTATCCATTTTTTTCCTTTTTCACCTATAAAGTTTAGATTGTGTTCGTTTTATTCACCTCTCCTTCCTCTCTTCTCCTCTTCCGCCTTTAATTATCGGCTCTCCTCACTTTATCCCATTCCCCGCGCCCTACCCGCATCACCGTCGCTCGCCTTTCCTCCTCCGCTTCCCCTCTTCAATTAGTCCTCTCTCTTGCCCTGTGCCTAAATTTTTCACGTTTTCGACCGACCCTATAATTTTGCACGGTCTTGATCACCTGTCCGTTCACCTGTCCCTCACCTGTCCGTAACGGGTTTGGCATTCACCGCTTCATAATTGTTAGGTTGTGTCGTGTTTTCCTGTGTTTTGTTTTGCTTGATGTTTTCTTCTTTCACTGACTCATTTATTCTCGTATTTATGTATTCGTTTAATTGTCCTTCATCTTCCACCTTTGATTAGACAGTTAGTGTAGCTTGTCACAAACAGCCTCGTATGGACCAGCAGGTCTGCTATTGTTTGTTCTTCCTTTGTGTTCCTCCTCCTCCTCCTCCTCCTCCTTCTCCTCGCAGTCAAGTCTTGCCTTTCATGTTGCTTTGATCCGTGACTTCCTTTTCGCTTCGTCTTTTGCTTCCGCCATGTTTTTTAACTTCACATTTCTCGTTCTTATATTTTTATTCATGTTTTCTCCTTTTCTTTCCTTCAGTGTTTATTTTATTCATGGGTTTCCTTGACATTTTCCACGTTTTCAGTGTTTTCTCGTTTTCTCTTTGTTAGTTTTTCATTTTCCATTTTGGATAGTTTTTGTAGATTTTTGTGTCTGCTTTTCTCTTTTCAATTCCTTTCCTTCCTATTCTTTACTTGCCTTTCCAATAGTTTCCTTCCATTACTTTCTATCGTCTTCATTCATATTTTTATTTATTTTTATTTATTTACAGTATAACTTTTATGCACAAATGTTTCTTTTCCGTTTTTCTTTGTGCTTATAATCTTGTAGTTAACATTTTATCTGTTCATCCAATACTATCCTATGCTTTTAATGTCACTTCCCAAATCGTACATTGCCGCATCATTTTTTTTAGAGGCGTCCTTCCTTGTCACGTTGAGATCAAGTGAAGCAAGTTTTCGAAGGAGGACGAAACTTACTCTCATATATCGTATACATTTTCCTGGCATTCGTGTTGTAAGCAAAGTAACACTAACGGTGCACTGTTAAGCTTTAATTGCCTCACAAACACTCATTACCTGCTTTTTAACATGTGTTTGCCTGTAATTAGCTGCACACTATGCATTGGTATGTTTTGCTAATTTAAGTGAAGTTGTGTGTGTGTGCTTGTGTGTGTGTGTGTGTGTGTGTGTGTGTGTGTGTGTGTGTGTGTGTGTTTATGTGAGTGTATGTGTGTGTCATGTGTTTGTGTGAGAGAGAGAAAGAGTGTATGTTTGCGTGTGTGTGTGTGTGTATGTGTCTGTTGATTTGTTTGTGTGTATTTCTGCATATTTCTTTGCATGTCTGTGGCTATGTGTGTGCGTATTTGAGTATGTGTATGTATGGGTAGGTGGAAGGGGTGGGATTTGAACATATATATTCTTTACGAGAAAAGGCAGACCAAGGGTAAAACAAAAAAGAAAATTAGTGCACGCAAGGTTTAGATTCATCACCAGGTACTCGCAGGTAAAAGAGACGGAGAGGCCCCCCGCGTGCAGGCTCCACTCATGCCCCGCGCTGGCCCTGCTTAGTGCCTCGGCCAGGGCGGGGTGTACGAGGCAATCATGTCCCGCCTCCTTTAGAACTCCTCTCCCCCGTTAACTCTCGTCTCTATATTATCCTTCCTTTACCTTCATCAACTTCTTAATGATCCTTTGTCGCTTCCCCCGTTAACTCTCCTCTTCTCTATATTGCCCTTCCTTTACCTTCATCAACTTTTTTAATGATCCTTTGTCGCTTTTTTTCTCCTTTTCCTCACTTTTGCCTTTCTTTATTTTTCTTTCATTTCCTCATTTTATTTATTTTTTTCTTCATACCCACCATCATCTAGTTTTTCATATTCCTCTCATTATAATTTCCTCCTATTTTTCCCTTATAAGTTCGTATCTTTCCCCCTTCTTCTCTATCTCCATTGTCTTTCTGTCTTTACTTTCTCCCCTCTTACCTTTTTCTTCATCTTCTATTGTACTACCTTCATATTTTCTGCTCTTCCTTTTATCCATTTCTCCCTTGTCATCTTCGTCCCTTATCCGCTCTTTTTCGTACCTCCTTTCGCTTCTTCCCTTTCCTTCCTCCATCCTCTTACCTTCTCTGCACCTTCTGTTCCTCCCTTCCTGCGCATTTTACACGATTTGGTTCTACCTGTGAATCACGGATAGACTTTGCCCAATTTTCTCTCCCCACTCCCCACCTCTGCGAAACTTAACATTTTCAGTTCACTTCTCTTCCTTCCTCCATCCCTTCTACAGCCCCTTCCCCTTCTATCAAAGCTTCTCTCTCCTTTCCTCTCTCATTCTCCCTTCTATAACTTCTTTCCCTCCCTATTCCCAACTCAGCGTTCCCTCCCTTGATGTTCTAATTTCCCCCTCCTACTGTTCCCCTCTTCCTTTCTCCATCCCTTCTACAGCCTCTTCCCCTCCTATCAAAGCTTCTCTCTCCTTTCCTCTCTCATTCTCCCTTCTATAACACTTCTTTCCCTCCCTATTCCCTCCCTTGATGTTCTAATTTCCCCCTCTAACTGTTCCCCTCTTTCTCCCTCCATTCCATATACAGCCACTTCCAATTCCCTCAAAACTTTCCTCTCCTTCCCTCTCTCGTCCACTCTCCTATAACAATTCCGTCCCATCCTATACTCCCCACACATCCTTCCCTCCCTTATCTGCCCTATTGTCTCCTCCCCTGACACCTCGCTTCCCTTCTCCCCACTAGCCTATTCACGCCCTCATTCCCCAGGGCCTCTTCAACGTCTTCTCAAGGGGAACCGTGGAACAGTATGCTAATTTATGCCCACATGGCCCCACCTTAATCCAATCTTCGGCTGTTTGCTTCTTGCCCTCGCCTTCACCTGCTCCACACACACACACACACACACACACACACACACACACACACACACACACACACCTGCTTGCTTCCTGCTTTCATCCACTTATTGCCTCCTCCTTATTGCATTCATCCACTCCACACCCTCTTTTTTCTTTTGTATTTCTTTTCTCGCTCTCCGCCGTGTGTGTGTGTGTGTGTGTGTGTGTGTGTGTGTGTGTGTGTGTGTGTGTGTGTGTGTGTGTGTTGAGTAAACCTTGTTATAAGCGTTCTAGTGTTTGCGATTGTTGTTGTGTTCTTTTGTTCTCTGTTTGTGTTTTATATTTGCTGAGGGTTCCTTTTTTGGGGGGGTCTTTTCATACGTAGTGGTAGTGTTTTAAGCTGTTTGTTTGTTCGTTTGTCTGTTTTTCTTTTTTGTGTAGCTTTGCTCTTAATAGTTATGGCTTTTGTTTTGTTGTTACTTGTAGGCATTTTATGTTATTGTTTGTTGATGTTTCTTTAGTTTTTTTTATGCTCTTAATTGATGGGTTTCTTCTTTATCTTCTTCTTGTTTTTCTTCTTGTTCTTCTTGTTCTTGTTCTTGTTCTTCTTCTTCTTCTAGTTCTTCTTCTTCTTCTTCTTCTTGTTCTTCTTGTTCTTCTTCTTCTTCACATTAGAGTACCTTTTTCATTGTTTTCATTATCATTATTATTACCATTGATATTGTTGTTGCTGTTGTCCATGTCGGAGTCGCATTCATTACGTGTCTTGGGGTAATTTGCAGGAAGCGTCGTCTTGTTGATTAGAATTCCCTGCCTCCTTCCTCTAACCCCTCCATACATACATTACCAGCTATTTCCCTAACCGTGGTGTGTTCTCAAGGTGCAACCAGCCAGGGGTCCATCTTGAGAACAGAGGGACCAGGGATGAAGTACCACAAAGGAATTTAGAGTATACAACCCTGCAGTCCCTGAGCATGAGGTTACCCGTTACGAGACAATAAAAGGAAGGCTGTACAGGACAGTAATATGACTCCTGTTTTTAACGCCTCGAGTTACATTACTTCGCTTATTAGACGCGTTGTTGGTTACGTCTGAAATAGTGATGGTAATAGCAATGATGCTGGTGTTTGTGTTGATAGTGGTGGTGGATATGGTAGTAGTAGTAATAGTAGTAGTAGTAGTAGTAGTAGTAATAGTAAAAGTAGTTGCAGTAGTAGTAATAGTAGTGGTGGTGGTAGTAGTAGCAGCAGCAGTAGTAGTAGTAGTAGTAGTAGTAGTAGTTGGGCCGACCATCAGGCCCCACCGGTAAGAAGCCTACCGGCGCAATAGGCCGCGACGTAAAAAATAAAAAAAGTAGTAGTAGTAGTAGTAGTAGTAGTAGTAGTAGTAGTAGTAGTAGTAGTAGTAGAAGTAGTAGCAGCAGTTGCAGTAATATAATAAAGGGATAAATACGAATACCCTAATAAATCTACTCATCACTTTAGTCACTTTCGTATCTCCCTTTACTTCACTTAAATCTTCAACATTCCACTTCCCATCTTCTTTTCACAATCCATCCCCATTTTTCTCTTTCCATTCCTTTTCCCTAACTTACGTCTGTTCTTACCTCTTCTCTTCCTACACTTACGCATTCCTATTCCTCTTAAAAGTTTTCAATCCTAAACGCTCCCATTCATCACCCTTCTCAACCCTTTCTCTCTTTTGTTACTCCTTTGTTTACCCTTTACCCCCCACCCCCACTCCCCCACCCCGAGCTCGCCCCCCTCCTTCAGTCCTACCTTCCCCGTCACCCTCACTATAACAGAATAAAGCGAAGGATGTGTGACCGTCAAAAACTCCATTTACACACACACACACACACACACACACACACACACACACACACACACACACACACACACAGGTTATGAATGGGGTCGAATATTTTTGGACGGCTGAACATTAAATACATATTCATACGTTCACTAAAATTTAAGAGAGAGAGAGAGAGAGAGAGAGAGAGAGAGAGAGAGAGAGAGAGAGAGAATGTTTTGATAAGGTAGACTAACGTTGTGTGCCTTCCTCGTGTCAACATAACTCCTTTACGCCCCAGTGATAGAGAGAGAGAGAGAGAGAGAGAGAGAGAGAGAGAGAGAGAGAGAGAGAGAGAGAGAGAGAGATTAAGTCCTTCCTCTTTATTCACATTCGAGTAATACTGACCTGTAAAACTGTATTAAGTGCCTCAAGCAAGCTATATATCAGTCAGTAAGCATTGTGTTACTTAGTCATCCATATTTCAACGTTTGTCACCTCTTCTGCCGTCACCTCCATTTCTCCCTCAGTGTATATTAACTGATGCTAACAAGGAGCTTATTTTGCATGTGTTTCTTATACGCCCCACTGAAACATGCTTTTGTATACCTAATATTCTTCAACTTCGCCTGTATGTCTTGTTTCTTTTTCCTTCCCCTCCGCCTCCGCCGCCTTCTTCTCCTCTTCCTTATCTCTTTTCCCTCCCATTTGTAAGCCATTTCCGCGTACCTCGTCCCATCTTGCATACACTTTTTTTTATTTGCATATTCCACGTTTTCCCTTCTTTCCTTTCATTCTCTCCACGTATTTCTCCTTCCTAAAATTCCCCTCCTTCCCTTACCTCCCTCCTTTATTTTTTTTACTCCTGCGCTGTCTCTCTTTCTCTCCAGCCCATTTATCTCCATTACCTTCATTTTTACCTCTCTATTTTTACCGTCTCTTCTCCTCTGGCGCTTTGCTTCTCCTCCTGTTTCTTCCTCAGGGGAGAGAAGGAAGACAAAATGGCCAGGAAGATTCGCATTTGTATCTATTCTCCTTTCCAAGAAAAAAAAAATTCGCATAAAATGAAAACGGGAGGAAAACTTTCAACACATAACATTTGCATTATATTGTATTTTCTGGACCCTTTAAGTCTTGCCCGTAATAATGATACGTTAAAAGGAGTGCAGGATTAGCGTAAAGAAGAAAAAGTTATGTCTGAATATACGTAGGTAATGTGTGTTGGAAATTAAACCCAGGAAAAGCAGGAGTAAAAGTTTAATGATTATGTGTGTTTCTGATTAGTCTAAACTGTTTTTTTTTTCTTCTTCTTTTTTGTACATACGTTTGCATGTGTCGAAATCCTGGCATTGACTAATTCACTCACACATCAATCATCTTATTTTCCCTCCGACTCATTCATTTATATTTATTTCTAGCGTAGTTTATCACTCACTTATTTCCATTCACTTGTTTCCATTAGTGCAGTCATCCATCATCTCATTTTCCATCCGACTCACATATTTCCATCTCCTCTTAAAAAAAAATCAACTTAAAAAGGATACGAACTAGGAGCTTATTCTTCATATCCTGACTGATCCATGTTTCTTATACGCCCCACTGAAGCTGTTTATTTGTACGTATTTCACTCTTAACTTAACCTATATTTCCTTTTCTTGTTTCTTTCATTCTTTTTTTCCACCTCCTCCGCCTTCACCTATCCCTCCTCCTCCCTTATTTTCATCCTCCAGCTCCTCCTCTTCCGCTTCCTTCTCCGCCTTCTCCTCCTCCTCCTCCATATCTCTCTCTTTTCCCTCCCATTTATTAGACGTGTCTGCATACCTCGCCCCATCTTTCTTCTTTTGCAACTTTCTTTGTGTTTCTTCTCCTTCGCGCTCTCCTTTACACCTTCCTTAACTTCCCTCAATATTCTTTTTTACGTCTTTCTTCGTTCTTTCTTCTTTTTTTATGATTTTCTTCCCCATTTCATCCTTTATGGCCTGTTCCTCGTAATTCCTTTTTCGTACCTCATTCTTCTTCCTCGTCGTCTTCCTCCTCCTTCTCCTCCCATATGTGCTCCTCCTCCTCCTTCGTCTCCTTCTCCTCCTCTTCTTCCTTCTATTCCTCTTCCTTTTCTTCCTTCTCCTTGTCTCAGTCCTCCTCGTATTCCTGCTGATCCTCCTCCTTCATCTCCTGCTTTCCCACTTTTTTCTCCTCTTCCTCCTCCTCCTCCTCCTCTTCTTCCTCCTATTCCTTCTCCTTTTCTTCCTTTTCCTTCTTGTCTCAGTCCTCCTTCTCCTTTTCCTGCTAATCCTTCTCATCCTTCTCCTGTTCTTCCACTTCCTCCTCCTCCTCCTCCTCCTCCTCCTCCTCCTCCTCCTCCTCCTCCTCCTCCTCCTCCTCAACAAAATATTTCCACCATCAACATGCCCGAAGTAATGACAGTCTTAAGGTTGTGGTCAGCAGAGAGAGAGAGAGAGAGAGAGAGAGAGAGAGAGATTTACTATAAGGGAGATTGGAGAGCAAGCAAGTTTGGCAAAGAGCTGAAGAGAGAGAGAGAGAGAGAGAGAGAGAGAGAGAGAGAGAGAGAGAGAGAGAGAGAGTCGGATGCTAACGTGAAATTTATTTACCCATATATTTTATTTTCTCTAAGATTTAAGGATCGCCGTAGATATTTCCCTTTCCCTTTTCCTCCTCATTGACTGGGCAATTGAGTGGAAGAAACGACAGGGCAGTAGTAAAGTACATAGATTTAGCACATAGGACCCTTATCGTAGTAGTAGTAGTAGTAGTAGTAGTAGTAGTAGTAATAGAAGCAGTAGTAGTAGTAGTAGTAGCAGCAGCAGTAGTAGTAGTAGTAGTAGTAATAGTAGTAGTAGTAGGAGTAGTAGTAGTAGTAGTAGTAGTAGTAGTAGTAGTAAAAATGTCTGACCTATTGAATGTTATTTGTTGTGCCTTCTTTTCGCTTATACACTTCAGTAAATTAACGTCTAGATGTGTCTGGGTGTTGTCTGAGGCCCAGCAACACACAGAAAACATTGTCCCCCTTAAGTAACACCCTGGAGCTTTGTGTGACAGTTAACCGGGGAGCATTTAGTTAGATTACCTACATATATACTTCACTTCTCGGTACCTGAGGCTTATGTTGAGGCTATAGTTGAAGGTTTAGTTAAAAATGAAAAAAAAAAAAAAAATCGGGTCTTCTTATTTCAGTTATAAAAAAAAATAGGTTTGATTATTTTATTGGCTATGTGTTCGATTTAAGATATGTAGGTTGAGAGGAAAATTGCCACGCCTTAGCTGATGTGTCTTGATTATATGAGTTTTCTCTTTTTTTTCATTAATTTAAGCGTCATTTTCTCGAGTATACGCGATCATTGACCCCCGGTAAGCATGAAACGTGAGGCGGAAGAGTCTGAAGCCTTAATTATTAGGGAGGATGTTATGAATATGCAAAATACCGCAGCTGGAGGAGAACGTCTTGAAGAAGGGATGGTTGTGGTGGTGGTGAGGGGTGGGGGGGCGGGGATGGGGGGGGGCGAAGCAGATATTAGTATTCCTGCCCTGCTACTTTGCTTCTACTGGTGGAGACTGAATCGGGCTAATGCTTGTTATAGTCCACCTCTTTATTTGCCATTTTTTTTTGGGGGGGGTCTATTTAATTACTCGGGAGCACAGTACGCTTCAAAACATATAAAGCCTATGTCTGTAGCTATCACCGTTTGGACGTCTATAAGGGACATACAGTCGAACGTCAGTCGCCCTTTATATAGTAGATTTACGTTATTATTTTGTATTTTAAAATCCTCCTCCTCATCCTCCTCCTCCTCCTCTTTCTCCTCTCCTCCTTCCACATACCTCCTCCTCTTCCTCCTCCTCCTCCTCCTCTTCCTCTTTCTCCTCTCCTCCTCCCACATACCTCCTCCTCCTCCTCCTCCACCTCCTCCTCCTCCTCCTCTTTTACTCCTCCTCCTCCTTCTCCTGCTCCTCCCTTAACCTTCTTTTCACCTCTACCTTTCCCAGACTGATGTTGCTTTATCCTGAGCTAGGTACAGTATATTTAGTCTGCTAATGAAGGGTTCCCTCAAGTGTGTGCTTTGAGAGCAGGCCGTTACTTACCTCCTTCCTCCTTCTTTCTCTGTTTTCTTCTCAGGTCACTATTCTGTTTTGCTTCAGTCCGGTAAGGTGTTATTCCTAGATCCTTTTATCGTATCATGTGTGTGTGTGTGTGTGTGTGTGTGTGTGTGTGTGTGTGTGTGTGTGTGTGTGTGTGTGTGTGTGTGTGTGTGTTTATTCTGCGTGTGTTATTTTAAAAGATTTCTGTTCCTTTGTTTCCTTCTCATCTCACTCTGTTTTTTCTTCATCCCGGAAAAAAAGTGTAATTCTCAGACTGCATTTTATTATTTGTTTAGTTTTTCCGGATTTTTTATTTTTGTAAAAGTTGTCTCTTTCTTTACTGTTTTTTTTGTTTATACATGTTATTTTCTTTGTTATTTATTCTTATATCTATCTTTTCTGACTATTATTTGCCCGTCTTTTCATAAGTATATATATTTTTTTTTTACTTCAACATTTACGTTTTTTCATGTGTACTTGTCTTTTCTTTCTCCTTCATTTACTCACGTGTTCTCACCTTGACATTCTTCTTTGTGTCCAGACGAGCAAGCTGCAGAGCCTCACATTGCTATATATCTTTACTTCATTCCACATATTTTTATCATGTATTTTATCTTTTCGTTTATTCATTGATGTTTTCACACTTATTTGTCTACTCACGAGTAATTCTTTTTTGCATATATATAGTATTTTCCTTTGATTACTTACACACCTGTCCTTAACAACCTGATTTCATGTTAACCCCTGGACTGCTGATTTCCTACAAGCAGACATCTCCAAGCTACAGGAATAGAACAAAAAGTGGCTGCTACAAATCAATGAAGAAAAATGTTAAGTCCTGCACCTTGGGAGGGGATATCCAGCACACCAATACCACATGGGAAACACTACACTATCCACCACAGAGGCAGACAAAGACATGGGACTATATGTTACCAGGCTACCAGTAAAAGGCAAATCCATGCCACTCGCAGCGGATTGGTTAACACTCATTCCCGTGTATTTATAGTATGTCCTGGATTTGACCCGATTTCATATTTATCTGCCATCTATTTTCTTTTTGCTCTTTTTGCACGGTTTCTTCCCTCGACCTGCTTCTCTGTATCCTCGGAGGCTCACAATCCCCACCACGCACTACATTCGTATCTCAGCCACCGACACCCGCGACCCATATTCTCAGACGCTATCGGCTCTCACAAGAAATAATTCCAAAGGCTATGATGGAGATTAGTCAGGTTCCCATAAGTGTTTTTCTCATTCATTCTTATACTGTCCAAACCCCTTATGCAAGAGTCAACCAGCATCTTCACTCTTTTATCCCTCACACTGGTAAACTCTGGAACAATCTTCCTTCATCTGTATTTCCTCCTGCCTACGACTTGAACTCTTTCAAAAGGAGGGTATCAGGACACCTCTCCTCCCGAAATTGACCTCTGTTTAGGCCACCTCTTTTGATTTTTTTTAGGAGCAGCGAGTAGCGGGCTTTTTTTTATTATTGTTTCCTTATTTGTGTGCCCTTGAGCCGCCTCCCCTGCTGTAAAAAAAATGCGTATGCTGCGAAATTTTTGAGAATCCGAGACCCAGGTACGGGAGGGGCGCCAACACTCCTCGGTCCGCGGCGTCTCGTTCCTCGTCACACAATCAATCCACCCGAGCCCAGACTTCCTGTTTTACACCCAAAAGTTCACGTCCCTCCATCGATCATCTGGCCCCTCTCCCTCCCTCCCTCCCTCTCCTTTCTCATGTTTCCTCCATCCTTCACCCTTCCCTGCTTTCTTCTCTATTTCTTTTCTTTCTTTATGTTTGTTCCCCTTTTCTGGTTCATCTGCAGCTTCATCTGTGCCATTTAGTTTCCTCCTTTTCATGTTTCCTCCATCCTTCACCCTTCGCTTCCTTTTCTATTCATTTTCTTTCTTTATGTTTATTCCCCTTATTTGGTTCATGTGCAGCTTTATCCATGCCATTAAGTTTCCTCTTTCATTCTTTATTTTACTCTGGCTTCCTTCACTCTTTTCTCGTAACACTTATTTCCCTACTCTCCACATTTATCCACATCATCCACTTTCATTCTGTCAATTCTTTACCTCCCTTTAACCTATATTCCACCTCCTTCTTCTCAACACGCATCCCCTACTCTCCACCTTCCACATTATCCACGCCATCCACTTTCCTTCTTTCCCTCCTTTCCATCCCTTTGGCCTATGTATTCCATCATTTTCTTTTTGACACTCTTTCCACTATTCTCCGTCTTCCTCCTTTTCACCTTCGGCCATCTTGCATGTTTCCAGTTCCTCCTCTAAGCCTCACACCCCTGAGTTTCCTTCTCCCCCAAATATGTATTCCTGTAGCCTCCAATCCTTCCCTTTTCTGATTATACACATTCCAGTTCCTCCTGCCTTTTTTTACCGTCTTTTCTCCTCTTTCTTGTATGTTTCCACTTCCTCCTCTTAAGCCTCACACCCCTTAGTTTCCTTCTCCCCCAACTATGTATTCCTGTAGCCTCCAATCCTTTCCTTTTCTGATTATACTCACTCCAGTTTCTTCTATCTTTTTTTACCATCTTTTCTCCTCTTGGTCCAGAACTCTCAAGTTTCTCTCTGTCTAGCCCTCTTTTCACCCCTTCTCTCCCAACACCTCTTCCTGCAACCCTACCACCTTCCACCTTCCTTCACCTCACACTTTACACCTCCTCTTTACCCCATGGTCCCAATTTATCACGCTTGAGCCCCTCCACCATCAGTTCTGACCTCCCCGTTTTACCCTGCCTGCCTCTGCGCCCCTCGCCCGCCATAACGCCATGAATCACCCTCTCAATGAGCCCCTTGAAGCTGGACTCCCCCTTACGAACTCCTGGCTGCCTCTCTTTCACCTGTTCTTTCTCGGCATCTTGTGTTCTCTTACCTGCTTTTCCTTTCCCTTATCTTTCTCTTTTCTCTTCTTCCTCATCATTCTCTTCCTTTCTTGTCACTGCATCCTCATCTCTCCGTACCTTCTTTTCCTCTTCTTTCTCCGCCTCTCCCTCCTCCTCTTCTTCCGTCGTCACTGCCTCCACCGCCGCCTTGTCTCCCGCAACCTCTGCATTCTCTTTGATCTTTTCCTCCTCCTCCTCCTCCTCCTCCTCCTCCTATTGTTTGGTTAGACCTCAACTTGAATACGCAATGCAGTTCTGGTCTTCCAATTACAAGAAGGACATCAAGTTACTCAAGATGGTAGTGCCGCGCCTTGAAAATTATTCACTCGTTAAGGGCACGGCTGTATAGAAAGCAACTCAAGTGACGTCATTCCGCAAAAAAAAAGACATTTATCCAATTCAAGTTTTATGTACCGGAACAAGTCCAGTAACGTTGATAACTCCATTTTTTTTAGATTTAGACTAACATGTTTGTTAGAAATTACACATTAGGTTTCTATCGAATCGCTTTACCCGCCATTGTAACAAAGTGCTTTCGGAGAGAGTCAGTGATGAAAAGATCATCTCATTCAAAAAGTTTCTTCGTTGCGACAGGAGAGAATGTGATGTTTTGCAGGCCATATGTCTCCACAGTCCTCCTCCTACTCCTCCTCCTCATCATCATCATCATCATCATCATTAACATCCTTTTTCCTTCCTCTTTCACCACCTCCTCCTCCTTTTCGTTAAATACTTATTTGTCGACGTCTACATTATGTATGATGCCAAGTCCTCTTCAGTCTTGTCCTTTATGGTATCCTGCAGTCGTCACGCTCTTCCTCCTCCTCCTCCTTCTCTTGAGCCTAAGAAGGTCGTTAGTGTGCGGGAAGTATTAATGGCGCCGGCCGCCGCTTGTTAATGAGTGTGGAATTAAATTATCTCGTAGTGTTCTGGACGTGTTGGCGGAGTGGGGAGTGAGTGTCCGGGGGGAGGGGAGAGCGGAAGAGGAATGGGGAGAGGAGGGAGGATGGACGTGCTGGAGTGGGGAGTGAGTGTCCAGGTGTGGGGAAAGGGGAGGTAGGGGAGGGAAGTAGAGGAAAGGAAAGGAAAGTAGCAAGGTGTTCGGGGGAAGTGGGGAGAGGGGAAGAGGGGAGAAATGAGGAAGAAGCGGGAAGAAAGAAGAAACATATTGGGAGTAAATGGAGGTGGGGAGAAGGGGAGTGGAGGTAGGACGGGAAAGAAGCGGGAAGAATGGAGGAAGGTAATGGGAGAAGTGTCTAGGAAAGGGAGTTAGTATAGGGAAAGATTGGGTGGCTGGAGGGGAAATTGAGGGAAGACTAGGTTGGTCAGGAAGCAGGAACTTGGGGAGAACAGCGCGTGAAAAGAAAGTGGGAAAAGAAGAAGGAAGGGAATGAAGGAAAGTGGAAATGGAAATGTGGAAAAAAAAGGAAGAATGGAAAGAGGGAAGGATAAGAGGTAGAGGGGTGGGGAGGCAAGTGACATAGGGATAAATTGAAGGGAGAGAGAGAAGGAAAGAAAGAAATGATAAGCAATTTAGAGGTTGGGAAGTAAGAGATAAGGGGAAGAATAGAGCGATAGAGTGAAGAAAGGGAATAAAAGATGAGAAATAGGAAGTTAGGTAGGAAAGTAAGAACGACTGGCATGGGAGGCAGAAACTGTGAGAATGGAAGGGATGAACGAACAGCACACGGAGAGAAGCAGAAGGTAGAAAAAGGGAAGAGAACGGAGAGGGGGAGAGAGAAGGTTTGAAGTGAGAGGAGGAATAGGAGATTGGTTACCGTGATGAGAGAGAGAGAGAGAGAGAGAGAGAGAGAGAGATGATAAAAAGAAACATTGTGTAGAGCATGAAAATATTACCACCATAACGTGTGGAATGGAGACGTAAAGTTCCGAAAGAAAATGAGAAGAAAAGGAAGCAGGTGACGGAAGGGAGAGCGAAAGTGAGTAGGAGCGAGTCAAAAGAATATGAAAGGGAAAGGAAAGCAGGTTAAGGTAGGGAAAACAAGACTGGAGGAATGTGTCAAAAGGTAAATGAAAAGGTAAGGGAGGCAGAGGAAGAGGAGAAAGGGAAGGAGGGAAAAAAAGGAGTGTAGGGGAAGGTACGAAAGGCGAAGGTAGAGAACGAGTGAGCCAAACGAAAATGAGAGGGTAGCAGGTAAAGGGAGGGAAAGTGAAGGTGAAGGAGTTAGTGTAAAGGAAAATAGGAAGGAAAGGCAAACAGTTGAGGGTAAGAAAAGCGAAAGTGGAAGAGGAGTGAGTCAAAAGGAAAATGAGAACGAAAGGGAAGAAGATGAGGGAATGAAAGGCGAAGGTGAAGGAGTTAGTGTAATGGAAAATGCGAAGAAAAGGGAAACAGAGGAAGATAGGAAAAGCAAGGATGATGAAGGAGTGAGCCAAAAGGAAAAGGAAAACGGAAGGAAAGCAAGTGAGGGAAAGAAAGAAGGAGGTGGAGGAGAAGAAAGACCGTCCTGGAGGGGGCGAAGGAAGTGTCGATATCAAAAGAGAATCCCAAGAAAGGAAGGAAGGAAGGAAGGAAGGAAGGAAGGAAGGAAGGCGGAAGGGAGAAGCGAAGGAGAAAATCCATGAGAGAGAGAGAGAGAGAGAGAGAGAGAGAGAGAGAGAGAGAGAGAGAGAGAGAGAGAATGAAAAAAAAAACATAGAGGAATTTTTTGGAAAGGAAACGGTATGGAGAATGTGAAAATAGGTGACGGGAAAATCGAACGAGGAAATAGTAAGTTTGAAGGTGAAAAAGTTAAAGAAAAAAAGTAGAACACGAGCCGGGGAAAAAGACTGGCAGTTCAGAAGTCCGAAGCTGTTGGTTAGGGAGGGAAGGGAAGGCAAGGGAGGAGGGAGTGAAGGGCAAGAGAGTGAGGGAAGGGAAGGAGTGAAAGGAAGGATAGGAGGAAGTGAAGGGAAGGAGGGAAATAGTGAGTGAATGGAAAGGGGAAGAAAAGAAGGGGTAGTGATAAGAAGGAGGAAAGGAGGAAAAGGTTGATGAAATGAAGACAGGATGGAAGGATTGAAAGGGCTGTGAAGATGAGAAGGGAGCACAAACAAGAGGAAAGGAAGTCAGGAGAAATGTCAGTCCAGGGAATAAACAGAAAAAAAAGGCAAAATATAGGAAATGGAGAAGGCACAGGAAAAGAATTGCTGAGGAAAGGAGTAAAAGAGAAAAGAAAAAAAGTAAAGAAAAGAGGGTCAGGAAATCAGAGATGGATTTTAAAGTGAAGAAGAGAAAGAAAGGAGAGAAAAGAGGGGCGGAAAATGAGCAATAGAGAGAGGGAATAATTGATGAAAATAAAGAAAATTGGAATAGAAAGGGAGTGGAAGATAAAAAAGGTAATTGAGAGCAGATAATTTAGACGAAAAGAAGGAAAAAACGTAGGTAAGGAAGAGAGCGGTTAATTACAAGGTAGAAAATAGGAAAGTAGAGGACTGAGAGGTGAAGGAAATAGTGAAAGAGTGAAGAATTTGACAAAAGGAAGAAAGATAAACAATGGAAAAGTAAAGAAAGTGGGAAATGGAGGATGAAGAGAAGGAGGGCACGGTGGGGGCGATGATGGAGGAAGGAAAAGTGGAGAACAAGGGTGGAAGGATAAATGGAAGGAGGAACGAAAGAATTAGGGGTGGAGGGAAGGTGGAAGGAACGAGTGAGGGTTATGTGGAAAGTGGAGATGATGGAGGAGCCTAAAGTCTTCTCCACTAACCTCCTCACCTCCCTCCACCTGTCTCACCTCCACCTTTTCCTCCTTCCCTTCACCTTACACCATTCCCTCCATCTCTCTTCCCCTCCCTCTCCCTTGTCTTCCTCCCTTTCACATATACTTACCATCCATCTTTATTCTTCCTCCCTTTCTCTTCTTCCATTTGCCTCCCTTCCATTATCTTCCTTCTATTTCTTCCTCTCCCTTCCTCACTGTCCATTACCATTCTCCCTCCCTTTCTCTCTTCTTCCTTCTTTCTCCCTTTCATTATCTACCTTTCATCTCTCTTCCCTTCCACATCTTCACTCTCTGTATTCCTCCTTCCTCCCTTTCTCTCCTTTTCCTCCCTTCCATTTTCTCCCTTCACCCAGCCCTCCACCTCTCCCTTACTTGCTCTCCCCTCCTCTCCTCCCTCACTTTAACACCTCCCCGTTCATCTCCATTCTCCCTCCTTTTCTCTCTTTTCTTCCTCCTTTCCATTCTCTCCCTTCTGTCTCCCTTCCCCTACCTTACAATCCCTTGCCTCCCTTCCTACATTTTGCACATCCTCTCTTTCTTTTCTCTTCCCACTTCTTCCTCTTTCCTCTCTCTCCCTCCACCCAACTCTCCACCTTTTCTCTCTGGTTATACATCCACCTTTTACAGTGTTCCTCGAGTCTCCACTTTCCCGGCATCTCCATATTCTCCCTCCCATTTTACGTTTTCTTTTCACGTCACTTCCGAACAGATGGTGGACTTCGCTGTTTTATTCCACACGGCAAAAAATAGTAGGAAAAAAGGAGAAACACAAGTATCTCCCTTCCACACTTTCTACTCGGGCTCGTGCGCTTTAATGTTCGGTATACATGATATTCTGTTTATTGTTTTTGTTTTCATATCTTATTTTTTTTATGTCTGGTTACTGCCCCCTCTTCCTTTCCTTCATGTTTCCTTCTTATCTTTCTTTATATTCTCTTCTTTTTTACTCCTGTCCTTCTTCATCATCATCATTTTCTTCTCTTCTTCCTCCTCCTCCTTCTCGTTCTCGTCCTCGTCCTCGTCCTCCTCCTCCGCGTCTGCCTCCTCCTCCTCCTCCTCCTCTTAATACAACAACAACAACAACAACAACTACTACTACTACTACTACTACTACTACTACTATTTCTCTTCCTTTTTCTCCTCGTCTTCCTCCTCCTCCGCCACCTCTATTACGATGATTAGTGGAGGAGAAAGTTAACTAAGATTTTCTACTTCTTTTCTTATTAGTTCTGTGTGTGTGTGTGTGTGTGTGTGTGTGTGTGTGTGTGTGTGTGTGTGTGTTTGTATTAATTTAACCTTTGGGAGGAATAATTTTCGAGAGAGAGAGAGAGAGAGAGAGAGAGAGAGAGAGAGAATACAGTATTGGTGTCTTAATAAATATTGCATATTCTGAGGCGAGTTTTGTATTCTGATCTATATTCGTGTCTTTCTATGTTTGTCTGTCTGACTGCTTGTCTGTATCTGTATGTATCTCGCTGTCTATGTCTGTCACTCGCTGTCTATGTCTCTCTCTCTCTCTCTCTCTCTCTCTCTCGGCCAGGTGAAACCAGGTGATGGGACGGTAATTACCTGCCTCCCTTTTTGGCTAGTTAGTGGGAAGGGGGGGGGGGGCGACCACCTTACAATATGGAGCTACTCTGGACCCCAATCTTGTGTGAGAGAGAGAGAGAGAGAGGGGTATATGGGGTGACCTTATCCTCCTCCTCCTCCTCCTCGTCCTCGTCCTCGTCCTCGTCTCATTAGTCCCCCTCACCTGCCTACCTGCCATTTCTCATCCGTGGCTTCTTTTCATCAAAACTTTTAAGGTAACACAAAATGAGGCTCCACCTGAGGCCGCTTGTTCTACTCCGGGAAGTGGCTCAACACAGCGTCCCGTCCCGTTCTTTACTCTCCTTGTTTATTTATTTACTTTTTTTTTTTTACTTCTCGTCCATCCCATACTTCTTTTGATGTTTTTTTTTCTTTTTGTTCCGTCTCCGCGTTGTTGGTGTTTTCCTTGTCTTGTTATTTATCTTGTTTTTCTTGTTCTTCCTCGTTCTGGGTTTCCTTCTTATTCTTATTCTTTTCCTCATTTTTCTTCTTCCTTTTCCTCCTCTTTCGTAATTCATGTTGTCTTGTTTCTTGTTTTCTTTTCTTCTCGTCCCTGTGATCTTTGTCTTACCTGCCTCTCTCTCTCTCTCTCTCTCTCTCTCTCTCTCTCTCTCTCTCTCTCTCTCTCTCTCTCTCTCTCTCTCTCTCTCTCTCTCTCTCTCTCTCTCTCTCTCTCTCTCTTACTTCGTCCTTTCCTCAGCTTTCCTCCTCATCCACTTCGTCGTCCTCCTCCTCCTTCATTTCTCTGTTTATTTTCTCATCATTCTTCCTCCTCGTTCTCTTTCATTTCTTTGTTTACTTCTCATCTTTCTTCATCCTTCTCCCCTTCCTCCTTAATTTCTTTGTTTATGATCGCTCTTCTTGTTTTTCCTTCTCCTATATTTCTTCTTTTTCTCATCGTTCTTCTCCTCCTCGGCCTCGTGTTCGTCCTTAATTTTTTTTTGGTTCTTGTCGTTCTTCTCGTTTTCTTCCTCCTCTCCTTTTCTCATCGTCCCTCCTCCTCCTCCTCCTCCTCCTCCTCCTCTTCCCCCCTTCGTGTAGCCGGCTGGTCGTCTCTCAAAGCCTCGATGATCCCTGGCCGGCGCTGCGCCAAAATGGGACTTAGCTCAATGGCCGCCGCTGTTGCACTTTTGTCGGACTGGTGTATCGAGAGAGATTTGGTCCGGAGCCTCACTTTCGGATTTTGTTTCCCTGGTATTTGGTCTGCATTCCCGTAACTTTTCTCCTGCCATCAAGTTCTGAGTAGTGGCACCGAATGGCCTTCTTGTATGGCAATCCGAGCGGCTCACACTGGTTAGAGTTCCATTCCTTTCTAGGGTGAGATTTAAGGTAAGGGATCACGTAGCCACTCACCATCATCATCTCATATAATCGTTAATAAGTTAGTCGGGAGCTGGAGGAGATGGCAAGGTTGGTCCGTTGACTTCCTGAATAGTGGAGCGGCCTAATTAAGTGCTCATGTGATAGGATAATGAGGGTACAGCTTGATTCCACTTAGCTAGTGTTTCTTTAGGCTCTTCACAAGTCTCACAGGGATGGGTAGTGAGGGTAGAGACTAATCCACATATAGCTGAGTTTTTTTTAGACTCTACACAAGTCTCACAGGGATGGGTAGTGAGGGTAGAGACTAATCCACATATAGCTGAGTTTTTTTTAGACTCTACACAAGTCTCACAGGGATGGGTAGTAAGGATAGAGACTGATCCACATTTAGGTGAGGTTTCTTTAGGCTCTAGACAATCTTCACAGGGATGGGTAGTAAGGATAGAGACTGATCCACATATAGCTGAGGTTTCTTTAGGCTCTACACAAGTTTCACAGGGATGGGTAGTAAGGATAGAGACTGATCCACATTTAGCTGAGGTTCCTTTAGGCTCTACACAAGTTTCACAGGGATGGGTAGTGAGGATACAGCCTGATCCACATATAGCTGAGGTTCCTTTAGGCTCTACACAAGTTTCACAGGGATGGGTAGTAAGGGTAGAGACTGATCCACATATAGATGGGGTTTCTTTAGGCTCTAGACAATCTTCACAGGGATGGGTAGTGACGATACAGCCTGATCCATACTCACTTGAGGTTCCTTTAGGTTAGTTTAAGTTAGGTAGGAACAAGACTGCCTGACTGACGTTATCTAACCCACAGAAAGAATTTTTTTATATATAATTACTGTTAAAAGCCTACCTGATTGATTGAATGACACACGGACAGACTAACGAATGCATTGATTGAGGCTGACAGAGCGAGTAAGTGACAAGTGATGACACATTTAATAGACGCGAAATTGGGGTCTTGTTACCGAGGCCCAATAAACGAACGCCCCGAGTCCCTTCATTACCACGGTGACATTGGTCCGCTTTCTGGCACCCTTTCATCTCTTGGCACTCGCTATAAAATTAAGTGCTCTTGATGTTTCTTTCTCTTTTGAGCGAGAGAGAGAGAGAGAGAGAGAGAGAGAGAGAGAGAGAAGGAGGGAGGAGGAGGAGGGAGAGAGAGAGAGAGAGAGATTGTTACGTGTGTATATAGAATGGCACTATGAATTAAGGACCTTTATTTTTGTTCTTTGTTTTTGTGTGCGTGCCTCTCCTGGACATAATGGAGACGGATGTGTTAACGCTATTACATCTTTCTTTTTTCAACCTAACTGTCCTAAGCTGGCGGGTGTAAGTCGGGTGTTGTGGCCTGCATCCGATGGAGGTGACCCTCGCCTGCACGCCTTTCTTCCTACTCTCCCTCTGTGGTGCCTAAGTATGTGAAAGGTTAAAACGGACCCTTAGAATTGTTTGAGCTTGTATGCGCGCTGTTATTCTACGCATTAAAAACCCGAAACCTTTGAACTATCCTGCGTTACGATATCTCCATCCCGAAGCTCTGCCAAGACATGAAGGAGGGAGGTGAAAGAACGAAAGAGGGAAAACTGGCACTTCTGGCCCTCTCCTACGACTTGTTTGCATGTGATAGTGCCAGGAGGTAAATATGCTTGAAGAATCATGGAGTGAAAAGTGGCGGGTGTAAAGAACAGAGTAATACTTGGATTCAGGCAGTACCGTTATGCCCTCAGGCGGCGTTTTGTGGCCCTAGTGATTAATGGATTACCCGAAGAAGGATTAGCCAGGCAATGATGAAATATGAAGGATTTGTCCTAGCCCATAAACAAGAGACAATTGATTAAGAGTGAGTGCATCGCAGCGTCCAGCCCCTTGGATAATTTAGTGCTCCAGTGTGCGAGTAATTCATGCATTCATTGATCCTGAGGGTGCGCACGCCGTGATGAATTCCGGGGAGCAATTCTCTGCCCTAAAGAAAAATGAAGCGTGCGACTGGGAATAGACGGAAGAATATAACGCGTAATTTAGCTCTCCGGTGTACAAGTGAGTCGGTTATTCGTGTGCTCCATTTTCGGTTTAGAGTTTCAAGGAAGTAATTTGGGTGTGAGGTTAGGAATACATAGAGGCTCAGTGCACGCAGCTTAGGTCTCGAATACACACACACACACACACACACAAAAAAAAAAAAAAAAAAAAATTCGTTCTTTAGTTCATTCCATATCAACAATTGTGTTTTCCGCTAGTAAATGTGGAAGAAAGGGACGTAAGGTTAGAAATACATGGAGGCTCAATGTACGTAATTTACTTTTCGTGTAGGCCTATAATCCGTTCACTAGTCCATATCATATTGACGGTTGTGTTTTCAGGATGTAGTTTGAACGCAAGGGGGAGGCCGATCCAGAGTCGCAACAGGTCCACCATTTTCTGATTTAAAAAGAAAGGAAGGAAATTTATACTGACAGAAACAGGGAGCGCAGAGATCTCGCACACACAGATTTTCACAGCAACGTTTTCGAATAAAGGAGAGAACTAGGGTTTCACTTTTTTTTTTTTTGTATCGCTCTTGTCTGTTTTATTTATTTGAATTTTGCTAGACATTTATTTGTTGCTCTGTGTGTACGTGTGTGTGTGTGTGTGTTTGTGTGTGTGTGTGTGTTTGTGTTTAAAATAACTCATTTGTACAAATACACACACACACACACACACACACACACACACACACACACACACAGAGAGAGAGAGAGAGAGAGAGACCATTCATGAGTCAACGCCGTCATTCACGAACGATTCTCTTTCGTCTCGTGTCTTCCCCTTTGTATATATATTTTTCTAGAGGGAAATATTTTTTTTTTCACTGACGGAGGGTTGCTGTCGAGTCTTCCCTTGTTATTGTCAAGCTTTGTCTAGAGGGGACGAGCCGGACCGAGGGGAGGAAAAGATGATTTTTTTTTACAACAAAGGAGACGCCTCAAGGGCAACAAAAAGAGTGTAGAAAAAGAAGCCCGCTACTCACCGCTCCCACAACAGACAAAAGTAAAGAGTGGCCAAAAGAGAGGTCAATTTCGAGTGGAGAGGTGTCTTGATACACTCATCTTGAAAGAGGTCAAGTTATAGGCAGGAGGAAATGCGGATGAAGGAATGCTGTTTCAGAGTTTACCAGTGTAAGGGATGAAAGAGTGAAGATGCTGGTTAACTCTTGCATAAGGGGTTTGGACAGTATAGTGATGAGCTAGAGTAGAAAGTCGAGTGCACCATGAGGAGGAAGAAATGGAGGAGGGGAGGAGGAGGAAGAGATAGAGGAGGGGAGGACGAGGAAGAGATAGAGGAGGAGAGGAGGAGGAAGAGATGGAGGAGGGGAGGAAGGAGGAAGAGATAGAGGAGGGGAGGAGAAGGAAGAGATAGAGGAGGGGAGGAGAAGGAAGAGATAGAGGACGGGAGGGGGAGGAAGAGATAGAGGAGGAGAGGAAGGAAGAAGAGATAGAGGAGGGGAGGAGGAGGAAGAGATAGAGGAGGGGAGGAGGAGGAAGAGAAAGAGGAGGAGAAGAGGAGGAAGAGATGAAGGAGGAGAAGAGGAGGAAGATGCGTGACGATGGAGTAATTAGCGCAGAATAATAGTTACTTCAGTCATCTTTGTTTTCCCTCTCCATTAACGGTGTTTGCTCTACCTAACTTTTTACTTTTTTTTTCTCTCCTCTCTCCCTCAGTGATCTTTTTTTTTTCACCAGCCGCTTCCACCTCTCTTCTCTTTTCCTTTCCCCTCTCTCTCTCTCTCTCTCTCTCTCTCTCTCTCTCTCTCTCTCTCTCTCTCTCTCTCTCTCTCTCTCTCTCTCTCTCTCTCTCTCTCTCTCTCTCTCTCGCTCTCTCTCGCTCTCTCGCTCTCTCTCTCTCTCGCTCGCTCTCTCGCTCTCTCGCTCTCGCTCTCTCGCTCTCGCTCTCTCGCTCTCGCGCTCTCGCTCTCGCTCTCGCGCTCTCGCTCTCTCGCTCTCGCTCTCTCGCTCTCGCTCTCGCTCTCGCTCTCTCTCTCTCTCTCTCTCTCTCTCTCTCTCTCTCTCTCTCTCTCTCTCTCTCTCTCTCTCTCTCTCTCGCTCTCTCTCTCTCTCTCTCTCTCTCTCTCTCTCTCTCTCTCTCTCTCTCTCTCTCTCTCTCTCTCTCTCTCTCTCTCTCTCTCTCTCTCGAATTTTAACAGAAAGAGAGAGAGAGAATAGCCATAATTAATACATTTTTCCTCACTTCCTGGTTGCGTTATGGCGTCAGCGAACACTATATCCGGGTCTTGCTAATGTGATTATGTTCTCAGGGAAATCTTCTTTGTCCAGCTTAACTTAAATATAATCCTTTCTTCTTTATGTTTGTTCAGCTAACTACGTTTCCTCCAGTTATTTTATCATTTTCTTCTTATGGTTTCCTTCGAGGTTAAAATTCCTCCCTCTGTTTATTCTTTCTTTCATTTTTGTTTTGTTTTTTGGAGATGAGTGTAATATATTTAATCTTTTTCGCGGTTTCCTCCGATCATTTTATTTGTTTCTTCTTTTGGTTTTCTTTGCTGTCGTCAAATTTTCTTTCTCTGTTTATTCTTTTTTGTACCTTTTTTTTTTGTTTGTTTCCTGGAGTTGGGAGTAATTCGTTTCATCTATTTCGCGGTTCCTCCTTTCAGTTTGTTCCTGCCTCAGCTAATTCTTTTTTACCTGTATTCCTTCGTTTGCTTCTTTTGTATCATCCTTTTTATCTTTTTCCTTCCTCAACCCTCACACTTTTCTGTCTTCCTCCTCGTGCTGTAACCTAATTCTCTCTCTCTCTCTCTTACAAAATGCGTGACCTCAATTTCTTTTTCTTTCATTTCTTCCTGCGTATTTTTTCTCCTTCCCTAACTAACATTTCTCTCACCTGTCATTCTCACACTTTTTCATCATCGACCTAAAACATATTCCTACTTATTTGTGATCTTTGTTTTCCCTCGTTTTATCTTATTAGTTTTTCCTTTCCTTACTGACTTTCTTTTTCTTTCATCTTTACTCTTACCTACTTTCCGCCAGCTGTGACCTGACCTAAGTTTCTTCGATACTTTCCTCCCTTTTCTCATTGTGTCTCTGTCCCCCCATCACCGACCTATTTTCTTCCTCCTCTTTCCTTAGCTCGCCTTTGCATTGCTTTCATATGTTTCTTTTTCTCTTACACTTTTTTTGATTTTCCTTTCTCCTCTCTTCCTGTTTGCTCGCCTGTCCCTCTATCCCTTCTACACTCAAATATTTATGCTTTTCTTCATTCCTCCCCTTTCTCAACGTCTTTCTATGTTCCTCCAACACTTCTCCTTTTCCGATCCTTTTTTCCTTTTATTCGTATTTTTCCCTCAGTGTCATTGGCTTGTCTGGGGATCCAATTCTCCTGAACAAATTTTGGGTGCAAGTGAATCCTTTTCATATATTTCTTCTTTCCCTTTCTCTTTTTCCTCCGCTGTGTTCTTTTTCCCCTTGTTACTTTACTCCTCCATCTCCCTTTATTATTTCTGCTGATTTTCCTTTTCCTTCGTGAGCTCCAAAAGGTGCCGGTGTATTTCCTAGTCTAAGCATTTTGAGACTAGCAACGATGGATTCTGTGACTTCGAGTGCGGCTTATCACGGGCTTATTTTCAAAAGTCGTCGTTCACTTCATGCTCGGATAGATTCTGGATCTGTTGCCTTGAACATGTTTTCTTACTTTTAATGTTTTTGCGAGCCACCCTTTACTATTTCCTCCTCCTCGTCCTCGTCTTCCTGCTCCTCGTCCTCGTCTTCCTCGGCCTCGTTCTCGTTCCCGTCCTCCTCCTCCCCCTCTCCCTCCACCTTCTCCTCCTCTTTCTAACTCTTTTAAAACTAAAGCAAGAAATCAAGGCACAATATTACACCAGTTTCAAACAACACAAAGCCACACACACACACACACACACACACACACACACACACACACACACACACACACACACACACACGTGCGAGAACTTGTAAACTCGTAAGCTGTCACCTAGAGGAGGAAACAGAACGGAAAAGAGAGAAAAAAAATAATGTATTTCTGAATGGCTGAAGGAGGATTTGGTTAGGTGGAACATTAATTGGAGTTTGTGTAGGGTGACGAGGCATTGTATTTGCATGTGATTATAAGGAGGAGGCAATTAACAATTCTAAAGGAAGAAAATAAAGTCTGTGTGGACGTGGAAATGAGGTGGGCGGAGAAGAGGAAGCGAGAGTTTGGGAAGAGGGAAGCTTTGTCCGTCTGGCTAGTTTCCGTTTGTCTGTGTCTGTCTTTGTCTGTCTCTGTATGTATGTCTGATAATTCCTTATTATTGACATTATTGTTATTATTATTATCATTATTATTATTATTATTATTATTATTATTATTAGTATTAGTATTAGTATTAGTAGTAGAAGTAATAGTTATAGTAGTAGTAACAGTACTATAGTAGTAGTGTATCTATTTTTATACTACTACTACTACTACTACTACTGTTTGTTACTACTACTACTACTACTTGATACTACTACTACTACTTGATACTACTACTACTACTACTACTACTACTACTACTACTACTGCTACCACCACCACTACCACTACGAGCACTACTCCCCCAAGTACTACCTCCAGCTACAATGCTTCAAATTTCAACACGCACAAGTTATTGCCATTCACCACATTCCTCCTCGCCGCTATTCTTCTCTATGACTTCATCCTTCTTAGACGACGTTTTCTTCCGATTGCCCTCTCCACCAATGCCAGGCCCACCACCACCACCACACCACCATGCCAGGCCCACCACCACCACCACCACGACACAACCGCCGGGAAAACCCTCGGAGCAGGCGTCGAGTTTACAAATTTTGTCAAAAACTTCATGATAGCAATGACTTCAGTGCGGCATGATAAAGGAGGCGGCAGAAGTTGTGTCGGTGAGGGACGAGTGTGAGGAGACGGAGGGAAGGAGGAAGTGATGAAGGGGAAGGAGGGAAGGATGGAATAGCAGGAGCTGGGTGACGAAAAACAGAAAGAGTAAAAAGAAAAGACGACAACAAGAGCAACATCAACAAAAACAACAACAACAACAACGACGACGGCAACCAAAAGGAAAAAAGAAGGAAAGGTAAAAGAAGGCGCACAGGTAGAAAATAAAAAAATAAGATGAGAAGAAAATGAAAAAGAAGTAAAAGAAAGAAGAAAGCGAATCAGGTGAAGAATGAAGGAATAGAAGCCGACAAAAAGAGAGAAGAAAAGTAAAAAATTGAAGAAGAAAAAGATTGATAAAACAATTAGAAATATGGTCATGAGCAAAACACAAAGGAGAAATAGAAAATTAAGATACGAAAATGATGAAAGAGGAAGAAGAGCAGACCAGGTGAGTGAGTTAGGAGAGAGAGAGAGAGAGAGAGAGAGAGAGAGAGAGAGAGAATTAATATTGATAAACAGATGATAAAAACATTCCATAAATAGACGGAATTAAAGTGAAGTAGTTTGGAGGAGAAATAAACAAACGAAGATGATGAAGCAAATAAGAGAGGAAACGAAAATAATAAGCGAGATAATAGAAGGAGGGAAGAAGCAAAGCGGACGAAATCAACAGTTAAAAGAGGAAAATGACAATGCGAAGGAGGAAGGGAAATATTGAATAAGAAAGCTAAGGAGACCGACACACCGATAGACAAATAGACAGGCAGACAGCAATATAAACAGTAACAGATTCAAAAGGGAAGCAAAAAGTACAGAAAAATGCAAAGTCGGAAGGCAAAAACCACACAATAAAAATATATGTACGCAGGAGGAGGAAAATGTGGAGGAGGAGGAGGAAGAGGACAAGGAGAAAGGAGAGGAATTGAGTTTGCTCTCTCGTGACTTTTAATTCTCTGATTGGCAAGTGAAGAGAGCGCGAAGGGACCTGAAGATTGAATTTTCATGTCTTGGGCAACCGCGGGGAGGAGGAGGAGGCAGAGGGAGAGGGAGAAGGAGAGAGGGAGGGAGGGAGAGACGGGGAGAGGGACAGTAAGTAGAAGTGAGGGAAGGAAAGGTGGAGGGAGGGGAGAATTTTGCCAATTTTCATGTTCGGGGTGACCGCAGGAAGACGAAGTAAGAGGAAAGTAGGAGAGGGAAGGAGGGAGAAGCGGCGGGAGAGGAAGGGAAGGAAGTGAGCAAATTCAGCCTATCCCAAAGTTAAGCCCCGTCACCATTACTAACCTCCTCCTCCTCCTCCTCCTCCTCCTCCCTTAACAGTGAACCAATTTAGATAAGAGACATTGGAGGGAGAGGAAGCACCCGTCCCCAAATAATATAAAAAGCCACCAACCCGCCTCTGAAAAGTAAAGTGAGCGAGGTTACGTTTTATGATTATTACGTATTGGCTTTCCGTCGTAATGTTCAGTGACTATTCAATAATTCAGAGGCGGGGAGGCGTTTTTATTTATTTAATCTTTAAGGGACTATTATATTTTATTTTGCGTGTGTGTGAGGGAGGGAAGGGACTTTAAGTGATTTGTTTTTGTTTTGATATTCGATTTTATTCCTCATTCTCTTTTTATACTTAAGAAGAAACTAGACCTTATGATAATGCTATGTTGAAGAGCAATATGATAAGTGGTTGTTTTGGATATAGATAGAAATTGAAGCTTTTTTTGTGTGTGTTCTTTAAAGGAGAAATGTAAGTCAACTAGTGTTATTGAAACATAGATAGAAATATGACCTCATTATCGAGTCATTTAGAAGAGAAATATAAGTTAACTAGTGTTGTTTTAATATAGATAGAAATTTGAGCTTATTATCGAGTCATTTAGAAGAGAAATATAAGTTAACTAGTGTTGTTTGAATATAGGTAGAAATTTGAGCTTATTATCGAGTCATTTGGAAGAGAAATATAAGTTAGCTAGTGTTGTTTTAATATAGATAGAAATTTGAGCTTTTTATTGAGTAATTTGGAAGAGAAATATAAGTTAGCTAGTGTTGTTTGAATATAGGTAGAAATTTGAGCTTTTTATTGAGTAATTTGGAAGAGAAATATAAGTTAGCTAGTGTTGTTTTAATATAGATAGAAATTTGAGCTTATTATCGGGTCATTTGGAAGAGAAATATAAGTAGAAATTTTAGCTTGCTTATTGAGTCATTTAAAAGAGAAATAAGAGTCAAATAGTAAGGACCTCCATTTATTAAATATCGACTGTTTATCTCTATTGTGGACGCTCTACAATTAACTCTGACTTTTATGGCTGCATCAATAGGCCGCGAGATTTATTTAATGGCTCTGTGATTCAAGCGGAGGCAATTAGAGGACTCAGGTGCTCGATGTTACTATCCGGGCACCAAATTATTAGCCCTGGTGATGGGTGTTGTGATGCAGTGAGGGGCGGTGGTGGTAGCGGTGGTTGTAGTAGTGGTGGTCAGGTGAACAAGTGGTGGTGAGATGGTGGTAGAAATGGTCGTTGTCATTGCTGTGATGGTGGAGATGATGGTGGTGGTGGTGGTGGTAATGGTGGTGATGGGATAGAAGCGATGGGGGTGGTCGTGGTAGTGGTGGTGGTGATGTTAATAGAGATGGTGGTAATGGTCGTAAAGGGTATGAGGATGGTGGTGGTAATGGTGGTGGTGATGGATGTGGTGATGTCTAGTTCCAGTGGTGATATTGCTCGGGTTGGTAGTTCTGTTGTGGTTGTGATGGTGGTGGTAGTGGGTGCTTGTGGTGGTGGTGATGATTGGTGATGACTGTGGTGGTAGTGGTGGTGGTGATGGTGAATGGTGATGACAGTGGTGGTGGTGGTGGTGGTGGTGGTGGTGGTTAAGGGTGATTCCGGTGGTGGTGGTGGTGGTGGTGCTGGTGAATGGTGATAACAGTGGTGGTGGTGGTGGTGGTGGTGGTGAATGGTGATGACAGTGGTGGTGGTGGTGGTGGTGGTATTAGAGGCGACAATTCTGCCTTTAATTAAATGCACATAAGTTTAATCCCTTAGTCATTTGCTCACTGGCTCACTCATGGATTCATTCTCTCTCTCTCTCTCTCTCTCTCTCTCTCTCTCTCTCTCTCTCTCTCTCTCTCTCTCTCTCTCTCTCTCTCTCTCTCTCTCTCTCTCTCTCCTCTCTCTCCTCTCCTCTCCTCTCTCTCTCTCTCTCTCTCTCTCTCTCTCTCTCTCTATATATATATATATATATCTATATATATATATATATATATATATATATATATTCGTAATGGCTTTACGAATGTAGATAAATTAAAATTGTTTATATTCGATGCCACTTTGCGAACGAGAAATAATGGCATAAAACGTAAGTGCAAACAAGCAAATTCAGACTGTACCAATTTTTTCTTCACGAACGTTGTAGTGCGAGAATGGAATAAGCTCCCACCTACAGTGTTCCAGTGCAGCACGATTGACTCCTTTAAAACAAATTCGTCCGACACTTCCTTCAACATAATATTTACTGAAGTAGAAATGCAAAGTTATGATGCCATCTGATTAATATAAATTCACTTATATTAAGGACAGACCACGTTGTCTGGATTTTTAGGTTCTGTGTAGTCTGAATTTCTATGTAAAAAACACACACACACACACACACACACACACACACACACACACACACACACACACACACACACACACACACACACACACACACACACACACACGACCCCTCCATACACTTCATACACATCACAAGGGCAGTCTTTCATGTCAGTATTTGCTCACACATCAAACTATTTCATTCCTCCCTCCTGCCTCCCATTCTCCCTCCCTCCTGTCCCCACCTCTCTCTTTCCCTCTCTTCTTCCTCTCTCTTTCATACCCTCACTCACTCACTCACTTTTTTACTCACTACACCACTTCGTCTCTTCCCACCTCGTTGTCTGCTCTAATATCTGTTCATTTCTTTAAGTGTGTTTTTTTCTTTCACTCATTTATTCACTCATTCACGTCCTGACTTAACTCTCTGGCCGGCTCACTCTCACTTTTTACATTCCAGGCCTTTTGTCTGGGTGAATTTCTTCCTATCAAATTTTCGCTTCTCCAAACTTCTTCTAACTCGAATCTCTCTCTCTCTCTCTCTCTCTCTCTCTCTCTCTCTCTCTCTCTCTCTCTCTCTCTCTCTCTTTTTTTTTTTTTTTTTAATCAAGGGTATAGTACGAAGAGGAAGTCTCTCTCTCTCTCTCTCTCTCTCTCTCTCTCTCTCTCTCTCTCTCTCTCTCTCTCTCTCTCTCTCTCTCTCTCTCTCTCTCTCTCTCTCTCTCTCTCTCTCTCTCTCTCTCTCTCTCTCTCTCTCTCTCTCTCTCTCTCTCTCTCTCTCTCTCTCTCTCTCTCTCTCTCTCTCTCTCTCTCTCTCCTCTCTATATATATATATATATATATATATATATATATCACTATCTTCACTATCCTCCCACCACCACCACCACCATTGCATCACATGTTTTCAGCCTTCCACTAACACTCCGTACTTTTTCCTCGTTTGTACGTCACGTCAATTTTGGGTTTTGCGCCCGTTTTTTTTCTTCAGGCAACTCGTCCTTTCAGTACTTGTAATTGCTGGGGTTATTTGTTTACTCTTTCGCGTTGGTAAATGTGATGTTGGCGATGATGTAGTGGTGGCTGTGATGATGGAAGCGCTGTGGTGATAATGATGTTGGAGTGTGCATTGGTGTCGGTAGAAGTATCATAGCGGTGATGGTACTTGTGATGGTGAGATGATACGTGTAGAAATGTATTAAGGGAGGACTATGTGAGTGATGGTCAGAGTGTGATGTGGAGGAAGGAGCTAAATGTATTGGGAAAGGAGTTAAAGGTATTTAGAATAGCCGAATAGGGTAAGGCAGCGAATGGGATGAGAGAGATGGTGATGGACGGAGTGTGATGTGGAGGGAGGAGATGGAGAGACGGAGAGGCGCAGAGAAGGGAGATGCGGAAACTGGGAACAGAGAGGTAGTGATAGTCGGAGTGTGATGTGGAGGGAGGTGATCGAGGTATGAAGAGGCAGGAAAAGAGAGTCGGGGAATGGGAGGACTGAGGTGGTGATTGGGTCAGATAGGCGGAAGGATGTGCATGGAGGGAAAAGATGGAGATGTGGTGAGAAGCCGAGAAGAGAGATTTTGGGAAGGGCAGAACTTTGGTGGTGATAGGAGCCGGAAAGGGTGGTAAAAAACACCACATATCAAGGAGCTGACTTGGTTGAGGACTGTAAAGGCGTCTGCCACCCAACGCCCCCCTCCCCCCCTGTACATTCTCCTGATGGCCGAGATACAGCAGTGCCAGGCTTCCAGAGTTGCCTCACCCAGCAGTACCTCAACTCAGGGTCCAACACTTCAGCTTAAGACAAAGTAGAGCACTATTTCAACAAACACAAAGAGAAGTGGGTAGCGGACGGCAACACATGGACGTGGAATAAATGAAGCACATGACATACGAGCTTTAAAGGAAAGAGAAACGTGGAACAGCCTGACAAACTAGAACACTATATTTGAAGAAACACACCAAGAGTCGTGGGTAGCGTACTTACCTTTCCGAATAGCACATGGACGAGCAGTACTTGAACCATGGAGATAACATATGAGCTTTGGAAAAAAAAAAAAAAAGACAAAACAGTCGGACAAGAATAAAAAAAAATGACCCTTACTTAACCTTTGCTACATCCTCCCCCAGCTGAGTCCTTCTTCCATTCACCAATGTTTTTTTATCTTTCATTTAGGCCTTTTTTTATCCTCCAATATTTTCTTTAGTTTCATTTCCTTCTTGGGACCCACCTTACCAATACCACTACTTACCATTTCTTAACCTTTGCTGCTTCCTCCCTTAACTATGTCCTAATTCCGTTCACCAATGTCTTTGTATCTCCTTTTTAGGCTCTTCTTGAAACATCTGGAGTTATTTATTTACTTCGTCGCGTCTCGCTGAAGATTCGTTAGCGTACAAACACAAATGAACTCACAGTGCAATAATGCCGTTGTGCTGACGTCAGTGTGTTCGTCTGAGTGACCGTTAATGCAAATACCGCCGGCAGGGAAGACGAGAGATAATCACGGTCGAGAAGGAAGTGTTTAGCGCTTAATGGAGTGGAGAGGAAGCGTCGTCCCGGTGTTCCTGTATTGTTTTTCGCTCAGTGTTCTCTTGGCATCTTCTCTTTTGTTATATATTTCTTCATGTTTCATTCTCTTTTCTTGTTTCTTTATTCGTGTTATATTGGTATTCTCTGTTTTATTTTATTTTTTCACATTTTTCATTTTCTTGTGATTTTTTTGTAATGCTCTCTTGTTATTGTTATGTTATATATATATATTGTTATGTTATTGTTATTTTGTTAATGTTCTCTTGTTATCCTCTGTTTTTTTTTTACTTTATTATTTTCTTGTATTGTTTCTTCCTTAATGTTATCTTGTTAGACTCTTTTTTATGTTTTTTTTTCACTCTATTGTTTTCTTGTATTGTTTCTTCCTTGGTGTTTTCTTGGTATCCTGTGTCCTTTAATGTAACTTTTTTTTCATTTTTCATTTATTCGTGTTGCTGTATTGTTTATCTTACCTCTTGCTCTCTGTTCTGTTATATATATATCCTCATTTTCTTCCTCTATTTTTCCCTTTGTCTTTAATCCCGTGTCGTAGCAATAAAAATGACTCCCATACAAGTGATATAATTTAAGTTTTGCTCAGTTATCTTACCCACGGATGTTACTTCCTTTCAATTGATCTCTTACTCGCCTTTCTTCCTGTACCGACTCTTTCTGCTGTCCTGAACACCGTCTTTAGTATCTACTCTTTTGTTCTGTCACCCTTTCTTCCTTCTCGTCATGCACTCATCATCCGCATAAATAATATCAAATTAATCTCGTGACAACCTATTTTTTCTCCTCTTCTTTCTCCTGTTCACGACTTCTTTATCACCCACACCATTAACTTCATATTAACCTTTTTACATAATGTCGTGTTCACATTTCTTTCTTTCTTCCTCTCTCTCTCTCTCTCTCTCTCTCCTCCCTCTCCTTCCTATCCTTCCTCAATCGCTCTCCTCTTCTTCCTTCACCACATCCTTCTCCATTTTCCTCCTTCGTCCCTGCCAAGCAAACACCGTCTTCTTGTCCTCTTACTATCAACCTCCTCCTTCTTTTTACATTTTTCCCCTCTCTCCTTTCCTTCACCTAGCACTGTTCCTCTTCTCCCTCGCCTCGCTCCCTCCCCCTCCACATTCTTTCCTTCCCTCCCTTCTCCTACTTCAGTCATCAGGGTCTTGCTTGATTCTCGTCTCCTGCATCTTTTTCTTGAGAGCTTTTCCTCTCTTCCTACATCCTCCCACCTTCAATCTTTTCCTTCCTTTCCTTCCTTCATTCATTCATTTATTCTACCCTTCTTTCTTTTCTACCTTCTTTCATCTTTTCCTTTCCCCCTTCCTTCCTCCTTCATTTCTTTCTTCCTTATTTCTTTGTTTCCTACTTTCATCTTTTCATTTCCTCCTTCCTCCTCTCGTCCTCCTTTCCCATCTCCCATAATCCTTTCCTTTCGCATGCACTTCATCTTGCCTATTGTTTCCTCTTTGCCTCCTTCCTTCCTTATTAACTTTTTTCCTTCTTTTCTTCCTTCCTTTCTTTCTTCCTTTCTTCCTTTCTTTCTTCCTTTCTTCCTTCCTTTCTTTCTTTCTTCCTTCCTTTCTTCCTTTCTTTCTTCCTTTCTTCCTTCCTTTCTTTCTTTCTTCCTTCCTTCCTTCATTCCTCCCTCCCTTTATTCCTCCTTTCCTTCCTATTTTCCTTCCCTTCCTCTTCCTTTTTGCCTTTCCTCATTTTTCATACGTCCTTCCTTCCTGCGTTCCTTCCCCCCTGCCTCCCTCCCTCCCTCCTTATCTCGCTCACCTGTGACCCTGTGATGGAGACAGCTTTTCCCCCGAGAATATTGACTCTGAGTTTTCTTTTCCTTTACCTTTTTTTCCCTCCGCGCGTCATTAATTATGTTGATTTTACCGCGTCCCTGACCTGGCTTCATGAGGGAAGTGTATGCATCCCCCCCCCCCCCTCTCTCTCTCTCTCTCTCTTTCTCTCTCTCTCACGCACACACGCACACACAATAGACGCAAACAGGTCGGCCTCGAGTCAGGGAAAAATATAGATCAAGGAGAAGATTTCTGTCGATCTTTCTTTTCAAGTCTTGTGTGCATAGTGGTGGTTCTCTCCTTCCTCCTCCTCCTCCTCCTCCTCCTCCTCCTCTTCCTCCTCCTCGTCTTCCTCTTCACCCTCCGCCTACTCGTTTTCCTCCTCATCCAACTCCTTATCCTCTACTCCTCCTCCTCTTTGTTCACACACACACACACACACACACACACACACACACACACACACACACATTGCGTCACACAAAACGAAAAGTGTCTCCATTCTTCCTACTTTTTTCTTCCTCCACTCTTCTTTCCTCCTCCTTCACATCCTTCTCCATTCCCTCCTACACTCTATTTGCCTCTCCTCTTTCATCCTCCGTCCTAGTTGCCAGTTTTCCTCCGCCCCTCCTCCTCCTTTCCTCCTCTCATTTCCCTTATTAGCACTCTTCCTCCTTCCCCCTTTCTCCTCTGAGGCCTTTTATTCTCTTCCTCCCTCACTATGTATTCTCTCTTCATCTTTCTGCCTTATTAAGCCTTCCCTATTTTTTTCTGTATTTTTCTACGTACATTTTACCTTCATTTTTATCCTTTTTATTTTACCCTATTGCCTCTTTTGCTCCTCTATTTTTTTTTTTTTTACCTTTTTGCTTCATCTCTTTTCATCCCGGCTTCTTTCTTATTCCTCAATCTCACTCCTCCCTTTTGTTTCTCTTTTATTTTTGTATCCCCCTATTTGTGTTTCGTCTCGTCAGGTGTGTTGTGTGTGTGTGTGTGTGTGTGTGTGTGTGTGAATGAGAGAGAGAGAGAGAGAGAGAGAGAGAGAGAGAGAGAGAGAGAGAGAGAGAGAGAGAGAGAGAGAGAGAGAGAGAGAGAGAGAGAGAGAGAACTGCAGGCTCATTGTTTTTCTTTTTCGATAGATAATTAGTTAACTGACTTAATTGTTTTATTTCTGCAATGAATTTATCGGCTCTCTCTCAACTCAGCAATATCCTCCTCCCTTTTTTCCTTTTATTCCCTGGTATTCAATTATTTTTTGTTTGCTTGTTTACGCGGATCAAACTCGGCTTCTCTCTGTGTTTGCTTCCAATTCCTCCTTTATCGCTCCTCTTCCCCGCTCGCTCTGTACCTCTTTAATGTAATGGAAAGGGCGCAGTGTATGTAAATTGTGGAAGAAGCAAGAACGGGGTGAAATGCAAAGCTGCGAAATGAAAGGGAGGAATGTTAACGTGGGAGGGCGGGAGGGTGAAGTGAAGGAAGGAAAAGAGAATGAGGAAAAATAATAAAGGAAGGAGGATGATTAATAAAAAAAAATAACAAGAGAAAAAGAAGAAATAGAAGAAGAAAGATGATGATGATGAAGAAGAAGAAGATGATGATGAAGAAAAAAAAGATGAAGAAGATGAAGAAAAGAGGATGAAGAAGAAGGTGAAAAAAGAAGATGCAGAAGAAGAAGATGAAGTAGAAAATAAATAAAAGATATTATTACTCTTTGTTCTTGATGTTAGTATGGTAATGGTGTTGCTTGAGTTGGCGTTTACTCTGTGATAGTGGAGTTAATAGTGTTGTTACTGGTGGTGTTAGTGTTTAGTGTTGACTGTGGTGTTGATAGTGATATGGAAGTGGTGTTTGTGTTGGTGGTGTTTGTGAATGTGGTAATGCAGGCGCTATTTGTTATGCAAGTGATGGTTGTGATGATTGTATTGGCAATGTTATATAGTGATTAGCCTATCCTGCCCTCGAGCTTCTTTTATATCGTATTATCTTAACTTAGGGTTGACTGACGATCTACGTAGACAGCATGTGTGTAACGTTCCACCCTCTGGCTGCGGTTGAAAGTGCCAGCTGTTATTGTTGATGACGTTGTAGTTGTTGTTATTGTTTCTGGCGGTGGCGGTGGTAGTGATTGATGTGGTGGTGGTATTGTTGTTGTTGTTGTTGTTGATGTAGTTGTTGTTGTTGCTTGTGGTGGTGGAGGTGGTTGCAGTGGAGATGTTGATGTTGGTGTTGTTGTTTGTGAAATGGTGGTGGTGGTTGTGGTGTTCTTGCTGGTGGTGGTGGTGGTGGCGGTGTTGATGTTGTTGCTTGTGGTGGTGGTGGTAGGTGCTCAGAGTCATTCACCTCCCACACACACTCACCATGAAGCTTGAGAGGGAAGCCATTGGTCGCCCGGTGGATTGGAGTGAAACAATACCCAGAGAGAGAGAGAGAGAGAGAGAGAGAGAGAGAGAGAGAGAGAGAGAGAGAGAGAGAGAGAGAGAGAGAGAGAGAGAGAGAGAGAGAGAGAGAGACCGGCTCGACCTCGACCATTTTTACCTCATCATCCTCCAAAAGTAGCAGTAGTCTGGGGGTGTGTGTAGAGAGAGAGAGAGAGAGAGAGAGAGAGAGAGAGAGAGAGAGAGAGAGAGAGAGAGAGAGAGAGAGAGAGAGAGAGAGAGAGAGAGAGAGAGAGAGAGAATCGAGAGAGAGAGAGAGAGAATTAATGCGAAAAAAATATCGACCAATTTGAAGATTTTTTTTTTAATGATGTAGATAATTATAAGCGCACAATGTTCACCTTGCGCTTCGATCGATAAAAGTATAATTGGAGACAAATTTAGGCTTAATTGGATGACATATATTTTATTTTAGACTGATATCACACGAGAAGGGAAACTATGAACAGGATCAGTTGAGGGAGCAGGTGGAAGTGGAGTAGGAAGAGGAGAAACCTGGAAGCTTAAAAGAGCAGGCAACAGAAAATATTTGGCCCGTAGCACCAGTAGGCGGTTCTCCTTCTGCAGCCAAAGAGGTGAAGTTCGAGTTATTCAGGAGTCTCTGATACTCTTCGTACACTGTAGCGTGCTGTGGTGGCTGTACAGGGCTACCTCGCTGAACCGCCTTAGGGTATGCTATAACGACATCCAAAAGAGGCTGCTAGGGCTACCCAGATGGACTAACTCATCCCTGACCATCACTGGACATGAGATGAACTGTCTGGCTGTAGCCCTACTGCGTCGACACGCCGTGTATAACATGAAGTGTATAGGGTATAGAGCGATCTGAGAACGCCATCATTATAAACATTATTATCTGTATGGCGATCGATGCGGCGTGAGTGGCTGGTCATTCTGTTTCTAAAGATTAAAGGGGGTGAAAAGAATGATGATTTGAATTTGTTTGTTGGCATTATAACTGTTAATGAGTGGCATTCTATTTTTACTCTTTTTCCCTTTTTTTTTTTATTATTGAGGGCGAAATGAAATGATTACATCAGTGTATTACATACATATTACATTATTATTATTATTATACACACACACACAGTAGTATAGTAGTAGTAGTAGTAGTAGTAGTAGTAGTAGTAGTAGTAGTAGTAGTAGTAGTAGTAGTGAGTAGTTGTAGTAGTAGTAGTAGTAGTAGTAGTAGCACAGTAGTAGTTGTAGTAGTAGTAGTAGTAATAGTAGTAGTAGTAGTAGTAGTAGTAGTAGTAATAGTAGTTAGTAGTATTGTAGTAATAGTATAGTAGTAGCAGTAGTAGTAAGAGTAGTAATAGTAGTAGTAGTAGTAGTAGTAGTAGTAGTAGTAGTTGTAGTACATATAGTAACAGTAGTAGTAGTAGTAGTAGTAGTAGTATCATTAAAAATTTATATACTCAGTTCATCAGGCGTCAGTGACCCACAAAGCAGATTAAATCACGGCCCCATGCATGTTATGGACCGTTTAATTGACATCCTG
>NC_066575.1:1050000-1072500 GCF_024679095.1 Eriocheir sinensis | reverse complement strand
GAGAGAAATCACCAGTATACAAATATAGAAAGAAATACAAAATAAATATAAGAAAAACGAAACATTATCAAAATACAAATTCCATTTTGTTTTATTTATTCCTGCCAAACTAAAAGAATTAAAGTTAAATCCACCATTATTGAGGTGACCCAAGGAGCAGTGATTGAATAGGTACGTCTAGCTACAATACATTTCTTCTCTCTAATCATTAAAGGTGAGGTCGTTCGTTACCTGGACGCATGCACCTGGGACTTACTAAGTTTTCTCTCCCACCTGGTCCATCAAATAATAACAAGACCTTGGCTAAGCGGCGAAACAATAGCAAATAGTCAGTAGCGTTTTTTTTTTCATTATTTTTTTTAACTGTTTTCTCTACTGTAAAAAAAAATGGTAAACAAAACTACTGAACCGTTTCGCTTCAACTCGATCAATAGGTCTATGAGGTGGCTAGCGGCTGTGTGTGTGTGTGTGTGTGTGTGTGTGTGTGTGTGTGTGTGTGTGTGTGTGTGTGTATTTATTGTTACGGATATGGTTTAACTGTTTGGCATGAGTGTGTAGGTGTGTGGAGTGTTATGGTGTGGAGTGGGTTGTGGCAGGCATGTGTGTGGAGTGCTATATGGTGTGGAGTGGATTGTGACATGGTTCTATTATGTGCTGAACGGGCATGGTGTGATGGGGTGTGATCGTGTTCTGTGGTGTATGTTATAGTGTGTATTTTTATGATATGTGCTTAGTGTGTATGTGTTGGTGTGGATATGGATGTTTCTGTTGCTTTGTACTTGTGTATGTGTGTGGGGAGGGGGCCTACCTTCGCCCGTAACTCTCCCTAAATTTTATCTCACGCGCGTTATGAAAAAAAAATCACAAAAAGTACGGTCCACATTTCTATTTATTTTTTCGCCTTTGGAACGGGTTGACTAATGCACTTTGCCGGTCCCTTTTCCTCCTGCCCCTTACTCCCCATCCTGCCCCTCCCATGTCAGTGTCATGGGCCCGTCTATAAATAATTCTTCCCTTCCTCCTCGCTGTTCAACCCTATTCTCCGCTGACCCATTCATAAACCCTGCCTCTCATTTTCATCCCTTCCCCTTCCTTTCATTCTCTTATTATTTCATTTACCCTTAACATTTCTCTGTAGCCTCCTCTTCCGCCTATATAATTTTACATAATCCTCTCCTCGTCTCCTTCCTATCACCCATTTCCTTATGTTCTCTTACTATCATCCTTTCCTTTCCTTCCTCCTCCTTTCCTTAATAATTCCCATCCACAGTCTGTGTGTTTGAGGTGACCCACATATGAGAAGTCATAACAATAACCATTTTGATTTCGGTTATATTGTATTGTCCACCAGTTTCTGCGTGTGTGTGTGTGTGTGTGTGTGTGTGTGTGTGTGTGTGTGTGTGTGTGTGTGTGTGTGTGTGTGTGTGTGTGTGTGTGCGAGGGTATTCCTGGAACCCATATCATTCACCGTAATACAATACTACACAGATTATGGGAGGAAAGTGAATTTCCTGAAACAGTATAATTTTTTCCTGTTCTTGATAAAAAACAAGTTATTCCTCTTCTTCGTTTCATTTCTCCTCCACTTCTTTTTTTTACTTTATACTTCTTCCTCCTCATCGTCCTCTTCCTCCTCCTCCTCCTCCTCCTCCTCCTCCTCCTCTTCCTCCTCTTCCTCCTCCTCCTCCTCCTCCTCCTCGTCCTGTTCCGGGTCCTCCCAGCCTGTTTGTCACAGTCTCAATTTCTGTTTCTGTCCCTGAATCTCATCTCCCACACCTCTATTTTTCCCTTCACGCTCCTCCCTCCCTCCTCCCTCAACCTCTCTCTCTCGCTCTCTCTCTCTCTCCACTCCTCACTTCCTTCCTTTCTTCCGCTTTCTCCTCTTCCTCATCCTAGCGAGCGACACAGAAGCGTGTAAGAGAAGAGAAAAAGCGCCAGGCGGAGGAGGCGGAGCGAGGCATTAGAAGCTGGTAATAATCCTACTTAGCTGGATTAAGATTCGCCCGAGGAGAACCCGCAGCTCTGTATGTCACACGGAGGCGGTCTCGAGGGCTCAGTCGCACCGATAGAAGGCGCGGAGGAGCATTTGTTTACTCAGCTTTTGTTTTCCCTGAGCTCATTGTGGTTACATTTTGTTTGTCTTTTTTTGTCTTTCTTTACACGCGGCTGGTAGGAATGGTTGGTTTTCTGCCTCAGGGTCGAAGTTATGAAAGGTTAAGCTTGCGAAATTGTTGAGTTTGTGTGAGAGAAGTTTGTGTTTACTTATGAGAAATGAATTATTTATCTGGAAAGCGAGATACAGCGTAAAAAGGATATTATTTTTTTCCTTGGCGAAACTAAAATATGACAAAGAGTACGGAAGTAAAACGTATTTTCGTGGATTGATAAATGTTAGAGAGAAAATATTTAGTTAGTTAAAGTAGAGGAAATATATTTGTTCCTTGAGAAAGTGGAACGGCTATGAGACTTGGAAGTGTAATGTGATAAGGTGACGTAATTACTGTTTTAAGCGCCGCAGCTGAGGATTTACGGTGTTTAATAGAAGACGGAAGCAGCCATTAGTGCGTCGAAGGTCCGCACGCCCCTTTGGCCCCTGAGACCTGCTTTAGTTACCTCTGTAAAGAAGGCTGAGAGCAGAAGACCTGAGAGAGGCGCAGACCAAGTGGACCAAGAGCGAGAGAGATGAGAGAAGAGAGAATAGAAGGAAGAGAAAAGAGAAGAGAGGAGAGAACAGAGAAAAGAGAGTATTAGAGAACAATAATAGAAAAGAGCAGAAAAAGGGAAGAGAAATGAGAAGATATAGAGAAAAGAGAATAGAAGAAGGGAAACAGAGAAGGGAAAAGAGAAACTAGAAGAGAAGAGAAGAAAGATGGAAAAAGGAAAACGAGAAGAAAAAAATGGATAACAGATACAACTCCAATAAGACTGAAACAAATAATCAATGGAAAAAAAAAGGGTTAATGTAAAAAAATAATTTAAATAAAAAAAAATCCGATTTTTTTAAATATGATTTTTCACCCCTGACACACACACACACACACACACACACACACACACACACACACACACACACACACACACACACACACACTTGCAACAAAGAAAATATAATTAAACATAAATACTATAGTGGAGGTATCAGTATGCAGTAATCTAATATATAAAAGGTGTTAATTTAATGTTGCTCGTTGAAATAATTAGTTATTTGCGTTTGTTATGGAGAGAGAGAGAGAGAGAGAGAGAGAGAGAGAGAGAGAGAGAGAGAGAGAGAGAGAGAGAGAGAGAGAGAGAGAGAGAGAGAGAGAGAGAGAGAGAGAGAGATGGTGATGATCGTCAAATACTGCATTGGGGTCGTGGGATGGAAAAGCAAATTAATTTTATATTTATAAGATTAATCACAGAGACTCGATGGCAATAGCCGCTGAATGATGATTGGGTTGTTTAGGTTTTATTGCGTGAAAAGTTTAGTAATTATGTTCATTGTTGGCGGCGGGGAGGGAGGGAGGGGGAGTGAGCCCGGGGAGCGGTTATTTGTGTAAGTGGCGATGATTGCCCTGCGGCGGTGGTGGTGGTGAGGCTGATTTGCTTGCTCTGGTCTCAGTCTATCTCTCTCTCTATCTATCCATCTATCTATCTATCTATCTATTTATCAATGTGTATGGACGAATGAACACGCCTGAAAGGAGAAAAGTAGAAGAACACTTGCCTCCTCACGACGTGCTGCCAGCTATTAAGACGTAATCAACGCTTCAGGTCATTATTACACAGAATGAGATAGAAAAGTATTGAAGGTTGAATTTTCTTCTTGTTGATTCTCTCATATTATTATTTTTTTTACAGCTAAGGAGACAGTTCAAGGGCGTAAAAAATATTAAAAAGCCTGCTACTTACTGCTCCTGAATAGAGGTCAAAGGAGCGTCCAAAAGAGAGGGCACTGGGAGGAGAGGTGTCCTGATACCTCCTCTTGAAAGAGTTCAAGTCGGTGGCAGGAGGAAATACAGATGAAGGAAATTGTTCCAGAGTTTACCAGCGTGTGGGATGAAAGAGTGAAGATGCTGGTTGACTCTTGCATAAGGGGTTTGGACAGTAGGGATGAGCATGAGTAGAATGTCGTGCAGCGGGGCTGCGGAGGGGGGAGGCATGCGGTTAGCAAGTTCAGAAGAGCAGTCAGCATGAAAATATCGATAGAAGATAGAGAGGCGGCATGGCGGCGGAATTTGAGAAGTATGAGGAGGAGAGCTGATGAGACGAAGAGCCTTTGACTCCACTCTGTCAAGAAGAGGTGTGTGAGTGGACCCCCTCCCCCCACACACACATGAGATGCCTACTCCACTCTTACCTGTCAATCTATCTCTTATCGGTGTTTCTGTCACACTCTTAGTAAGGAAGAAAGTGGGACATACCAGTGGAGGAACATCAGGGGAATACAACGTTAATATATCATTCATTTCACGTATAACTGATTGCTCTCTCGAATATCCTGTTATCTTTTGCCCCTTGTTTGAATTTATTTATTTCATTATTTTATTAATTTGGCACCTTCTTGGTCTTTCATAAGTGTTGTTTCCCCCAGAAGAGAATGCCGTGGTATTTGTTTTGCGTCTTTACATTTTACCTTAGTTGTATTCCTTTAGTTTATATTTTTATTTTTACACACGATTTTTATTTCATTTCTGTCGTTATTATACCAAAATCCAGTAATTTATTTCCACGTCCATATTCTCATCTCTCATACGTTCATAGCCATATTTTTGCTCGCACTTATTTTGTAATTTCAGAATGAAAAAAAAAAATGTATATGTAGAGGCGCCTGTCTTTTGTTCTCTCTAATGTTTACACGAGACAAAATAAAGTCCGTCATTGGTTCACGAGTCTCGTCCAGCGTGCTCCCGAGTGTCATTGCGGGACAAAGAAAAAGAGAAACATAGAGCAAGGCTGAAAAATGAATTGTTAGCGTGGAGAGTTTAGCATACAGGCGTTTGTTTCGGTTGGGGCGGCGAGAACGTGAATGGGCATGAGTGTGTGTATGTGGAAGAGAGAGAGAGAGAGAGAGAGAGAGAGAGAGAGAGAGAGAGAGAGAGAGAGAGAGAGAGAGAGAGAGAGAGAGAGAGAGAGAGAGAGAGACGTATAGAAAATAACTTAGACAGAAAACGCTTAAAAATGACATGATATTGTCAGATTAACACATATCAGCCAGACATCAAATACAGAAGGATCCTAACAAAGAGGCGGAAATAAAGCAAAGAAGGCGTACATGCACACACACAGGCAAACAGTCTGACACAAATACGAGGCATCAAACTTTGCAAAATTTCAAAATGGTGCATCGCCAACCGACCGCCGGGCCGCCCCGCGTATCGCTCAGCTCTTTAATTATGGTCCAGGTGTGTCATTACCTGCGCTGCACTGAGCCAATCATGGCGGCGCGGGCACCACCTGGCGGCCTGAGACATACCTGGGAAATATACTTTTTTCCAACTCTGCGAATGGGAATAAAGTGTGCATCGACGAGAGAATCGCCGCATAAGTTTTGTGGGTTTAGAAATGAAATTTTGTGATGCAGTGAATCGAATTTTGTATTGAATGGCTTAAATGTTCGAATATCGTACACTTTTGACGATAAATTTGCATTTTTGTCCCATATGGGATGACTCTGGGTGACGAAAGATAAAATGGAAAATACATTTCAAGTAAGGGACGCTGATTCACTTGGTTACGGAAAGGTGTGTATACTCCAAAGAAGCTTTTATGAGGTTTACCTTTATTTGGTAACATAATTCATCACTTAACATAATTAATTACATGCACTAAAGGATGCGTGACAGACTTTCCCAGTATATACTCTCAGTGTCACACACATATTCTTCAACGAAATATATATATATGAAAGACATCGGGGGGACGTAGGTAGTGTAATAAGGGTGATGAAGGACGAGGAAGAGTAATGAGAAATGGGAGGTGTGGACGTACGAGGACGAGGAACAGTGATGGTAAAGCAGGTGTGTGTGTGTGTGTGTGTGTGTGTGTGTGTGTGTGTGTGTGAGAGTCAGAGAAATAGATAGAGGAAGAAGGGAAGTGAGTGTCAGTACGTGTTATTAAGGTTATGACGTGATGGGAGAGCAATCAACACATGTCACTTGGCCAGACTTATGACCTGGGAAAGAGAGAGGGAGAGAGGGAGGGAGCGAGGAAGAGAGGGAGGGTGAAAATTATTGGTTCTCATCATTTTCGTTGTGTATCTTGCAGTACTATATTTGCCTTTGTGTGTGTGTGTGTGTGTGTGTGTGTGTGTGTGTGTGTGTGTGTGTGTGTGTGTGTGTATGAGAGAGAGAGAGAGAGAGAGAGAGAGAGAGAGAGAGAGAGAGAGAGAGAGAGAGAGAGAGAGAGAGAGAGAGAGAGAGAGAGAGAGAGAGAGAGAGAGAGAGAGAGAGAGAGAGAGAGAGAGAGAGAGATTCATTTCCATTTTCATTTTATTCCTCAATGGTCCGGTAACGATAATAGAGGGATGAGAAGAAGCTAAGGAGATGCAGTGAGAGGAAAGCAAGGGCAAAAGAGTGAGAGGAAGGCATGAAAGGAGAGAGCGTCTAAAAGATAAGGGAGAGAAGGTCAGTTGAAGGTGAGGCAAGGAGGAGGAAAGTAATACAGTGAGAGAGGAAGGTGAGAGGAAGGTACGTGTGGGAGAGAGTTAAGGGGATAGGGGAGCAAGTAAGTTAAGGAATGAAGCGTCAAAAGATGGGAAAAAGAGGTATGCAGGCAAGAAAGTGAGGAGATTGGTAAGCAGGTAGGATTGGAGGGAAATGAAAGTCAGGGTCAAAAGTTTAATAAGAAGATAGTAGTAGAGTAAGGCATGAAGGGAGGTAAGAGAAGAGTTTGGTAGACTGCATGGAAGGAAAACTGTAAGGAAGATAAAGACTGACAAAACAACAGACGGAAGGACAAATACAGATATCGAAGACAACAAATAGAAGAACAAACACAGACAGACACATACAGATAGGTGGATAGATGTTTAAGAGAGGATAGGTAAGGAACGAAGAGTTAGATACAGGAAAGGTTAACAGGTAGGCAGACAAGTAAGCAAATCATGTAAGATAGGGAGATATGGGTAGAAAGCTAAGAGGAAAGCAAGAAACACATGTGGTTAAGGTAGAAAATGAAAAAATAGTTAGAAGGGAGAGCGAGAAGGTAAATGGAATGATAGGTAAGAGAACGAGTGGACAAACAGAAATGGAAGGATGATTGAGAGGTGGGTAAGGAAAGCAGCAAACCAGGTAAAGCGAAGGTGAGAGGAAGGCACTGATTGATGAAGGACAAGGAAAACGTAGGCAAGCGGGCAGGTATGAGAGGAAATCTAAAACTAAGGTAAGGAAAACAGGAATCTAGGTAGGCAGCATGGTAGAAGGTGAGGGGAAAGGAAGTTATGATGAAAGGGTAGAATGGTATGGTAGGAACAGGCTGGTAAGCAGTATGGGAAGGAAAATAAGAGCAGAGGAAAGCATACGAATAGAAAGATAATATGATAGAGAAAGTCATGGGAAAGTAAGGGAACAGGAATTCAGGTAAGGTAAAGAAGGCGAAGTAAAAGTAAAATAAGAAAAGTAGGAATTCAGGTAAGCATTTGAGAGAAAATAAGAACACAGAAAGGAAAACATAAAAGCAGGTAGGTGAGCAAATTAAGAAAAGCAGAAAGGTATAAGGAGGCAATACAAGGAAAAGGTAAGCGGAAAGTAAGGGGAACAGGTGTGCTGAGGGCAGGTAGGCAGGGCAGGCGCAGGTGTGTTGAGTAGGTAGCTGGCTGAGTGCCATTGTCCCCGCCTCAGTTATGACCCAGAAATGAGTAGCCTGCTCTTCCAATGTCCGTGTCTCGTACGTCCGTGGCGCTGTCCAGTCCGTGAGTGTAGGGAAAAGCGTATGTGTGTAGGGAGTGTGTGTGTGTGTGTGTGTTCATAAATTAAGGAATGCAACATGTTTATGATCACAGGTGTCTATTTAGCGGGCCCTGCTTTTTTCTTTCTTTATTTTACATCTTTCATTTTGTAAATGTGTACCTCTATTTTGCTGAGCGGGCAACGGCCCGCCGCTGGTGGCTCTCTCTCGTGACCTTCATCGGCTATTTCCATCCGTTAAAGCGGCTGTATTCTAGTCAACAATTGTATTTATAGATCTTGGGATTGTTAGCAGTATTTCTATGCTGTGATGGTCAGTATTTGTTTATATGTATACTTGCTTGCGTCTCTCTCTTTTACCGTATTGAATTATCACTAGTATTCATTTAAAGAGTGAGAATTGTAATTTTTATGATAGAAGCTATGATTGTATATGGTATGATTGTAATAAAGATATTCCACCCTTATTGTGTACAGTGTTGCGCCTTTAACCTTCCCATGACTCGCTGGAAGAGAATCAAGACGACGCCATATGCATGATTCCTGACTCATTTGTCGTAGGAGCAGCGAGTTGTTTTTTTTCCCGTTTTCCTCGATCGTAAAAATAGGAAAAATTATATGAATGTGTGAGTGCAAGCGTGTGTGTGTGTGTGTGTGTGTGTGTGTGTGTGTGTGTGTGTGTGTGTGTGTGTGTGTGTTTCATCTCATTAATATATTTAGTTATATTACTATTACTGTTGCTGCCCCTCATAACCACATAATGCTAACTTTTCCTACATAGTTTTTATGCAAATAATGTGTTTTGAACAGCCTTAAATATGGACACCGCATAGATTTTCATGTCATACAAACCTTTACAATGTTGAACAGGTCCGCCATGAAGTCATGTGTCTCACGTTACACAAATGTATGACCGAGTGGAACATTTATTAATCGTGTGGGGAGTACATTTAGGAAACACTTTATGAAAATCTGATTCATACATTCATCAGTATGGAGAAACACATAGTAGTAGGTTTGCAGGAACCGCTCTGCCCATCCTGACTAACTTCTTATTAAAGTAGAAACATGCAACACCCTTAAGCAGGCGGTCACGGGGCTGGAGCAGCGAATATTCATAAATGGACGACCGATTCTCTCAAGTGCATGATTACGGGTGTTAGATATTGACTCACATATATCACGATCCCGGAAGTGGTTATTTTCCAGTGCTTGAGGGCAGTAATGAGGCTCACACACTTATATTTTGCAAGGCTTTGGTAGAGGTTGTTTTGGGGTATTTCCATGGGTAGTTTCATGAGCCTAGTAGTATTTTGACAGAGGCTAATGCACCATGCACGTGGGACACACTCATGAAAACCCGACTCTTCTTTTTGTAGCGCTAGGAAACAGTGGTTGTGAGATTCCTTAGTGTCTTGAGAATATGGGCCCGAAGACTGTGATGGTGGTGGTAGTAATGGTGGTGGTAATTGTATGGGGTGGTAGTAGTGGTGGTGGTCGGGCTGGTGGATCTTGTATGGACTGTTGTGATGGTCGGTGGTGATGGTCGTAGTGGTGGTGGAGGTGCAAACAATAATAGCGGATGTTATGAAGTTCTGTCAGTAATAACCACCATGTTTCGTGATTTATTTGGAAACGCTGTATTAAATCACTCTTTATCTTACCGCTGTCGTTAGTTATTGCTTTGTTTGAATATTGCTTGATTTACCTGGTCATTGCCCTCTTTGTGACAGGTATAGGTGAGCACTGCTTGTGGACAAAATCATACTTAATGTAGCTTCTGTATATTAGTTTATCAGTATTGTCAGGTTATAAAAAGAAAGTTCTGTTTATTTATTCATTCGTGTATTAATATCCTTAAGGTATTTTCGTATCATAAAGTTTGGGGTATATGAAAGGTGTGCTTGTATGCTTCATTCTTACAATAATTATAAAAAACATTCTGAAATCATTCTAGATATCGGTAAGTGTTCCAGATACGTGAAAGGCATTTGTTTATTTTTATATCGAAGGTATCACTGAGTGTTCCAGGTATATAAAGTTTATTTGTTTACTCTGCAGGGAAGGCGGGCACAGCGGGAAGGTGAAGTGAAGGTGACGTGGTCTCATCCGGGAGAGGTTCCCCGTAGCGACACCGGCGAGGGTGAGTAAACTGGACTTCTCGGTTTTACTTACTGAACAACCTTCCCCCTCTGCCTCGCTTCCTGGGGCTCTCATGGGAAATATGGGAATGCAGGCAACAAAAGCCTATTGATCATTACGAGGTCGCCTGCTTGGTGATTTAATCTGCTCGACCGCCACTTGGGGCTTGATGAGCAGATGAAAGCACCTCAATATTGAGGAGCAGATGAAAGCACCTCGTTATTCAGTTTACTCCCGACTCAGCGAAATGACGGTCGATTCTATATTTGAAGGAGTTGATGGTATTCGCATTTACTACTTCTGAGGGAAGATTGTTCCAGTGGCGGATGACTCGGTTTGAAAAGAAACTCCTTCCAATGTCTGTTACATCGACTCAACTGAATGGATTAACCGTTATTTCTAGTTCTTGAGTTGGTTTGCAGTTCAAAGAATTTGGAGTAATCGACGTTATTGAACTTTTTAGATACTTGAAGACTTGAATCATATCCCCTCGTAGGCGTCTTTTCTCCAATGTAAAGAGATTGAGTCGCTTGAGTCGTTCCTCGTACGGTTGAGCCCTTAAAGTTGGAATCATCTTTGTGGCGCGTCGTTGAATCCTTTCCAGTAAAGCAATGTCCTTTCTGTAATTAGGAGACCAGAACTGTACTGCATACTCGAGGTGCGGTCTTACCATGGAATTATACAAGGATAGCATCACGTCTGGTGTTTTACACTCGAAGTTCCTCGCTATGAACCCGAGCAAAGTGTTGGCTTCGTTGTATGCTTTTTTACAGTGATTCGCGTGTTTCAGGTCACTGCTGATAGTGACTCCAAGATCCTTTTCCTCCTGCATCGCCTGCAGAGGTTTCCCATTCATGATGTATGTGTAGTTACTATTTTGGGACCCAATGTGCATGACTTTGCATTTGTCCATTTTTATGGCAGGGAGTGTACTTTTTACGTAGCAAACTACTCCTCCTCCTTTCTTGTGCTTTCGACTTTTGTCTTTGGCCACTCGGCGATGGCTGGAAATTGTGAGCTTGTAATGGCGGACAGGACGTGAACCCGAGTCCTCCAGTACACCGCGTCAACACGCTGACCCCTTAGCCACTTGTTTTTCTTTTATATTTTATTTATAGTCAAGGAAACAACTCAAGGGTGATAATAAAATGGGGGAAAAAAACCCGCTAATCACTGCTTGGTTGACTCATGCATATGTTGACTAATGAAGTTATTTTCCATTATATTGATTTTATTATCCGACCTCCTCCTCCTCATCGTCCTCCTCCTCCTCCTCCTCCTCCTCCTCCTCCTCCTCCTTTCGTCTTGTTTATTCTTCTCATTCTTTTCTCAACCTTCACGACCTCCACCCGTTTCCTTTTCGACCTCGCCATCTGCTTCCACTTTTTCTAATTTCATTCTTCACCACCACCGCCTCCACCACCTCTTTACATGAAAAGAAGCCACATTTTAGAAGCACCACCTTGACCCGCCGCCCTAATAACACACACACACACACACACACACACACACACACACACAAACACGAGAAAGGTGAGGCGGACGTGCAGTGTATGTATAGAGGTTAAGCTGTAGTCATAATCCTTCTGCCACAGTATATTCCCCTCTTCATTTTGTCCGGAGAATGATGATTATTTAGGACTGTTCTCTTTCCGCTTCAACGTTATTTAATCCTTCTCGCTGGCAGTCCGCGGAAACATCATGCAGGATCTGTAGATGAATTTGTTTGGGTTGTGATATTTTTGAGCGCAACGTTGTTAGTTCATATACAGCTTTTCTTGTGACCTGGAAGCATACAGAAGCTTTAAGTTTGTATCCATAAAGGTTTTCTACCGTGTGTGTGTGTGTGTGTGTGTGTATCCTATTGGACAGTAGAAAAATTAAACGCATTCATATCTGCATTTAATAATATTTTTTTCCTGCACAATATTATCTCCGCCCAAAACGGAGAGGAATATTAACTCGCCGCTGGTAAACAAACACGAATTCGTATTAAAGCTCACCACGTCACGGTTGATGAAGACAAACAACTCTGTCTTATTTTTGTTTGTTTGTTTATCTGCCTGTCTGTCTGCCTGCATGCCTGTCCGTCCTTATCTGCCTTTATAGTCTGTCGGTCTGCTTACCGATCTATCCGTCTGTGTCTGTCTGTCATTTATCTATTTCTTCGTTAGTGTCTGAATGTTTGTCTGTGTGTCTGTCTGTGTGTGTTTCTCTGCTTGCCAGCTTGCTTGTCCGTCTGTCCGTCTGCCTGGGTTTGTATATTATGTCTGTTCACTATTGTCAAACCATATCAAATAGTCCGTTTGGGCGTTCCATTCCGTTTCCTACAGGTAACATAATGAGAAGAAGGGATAGGTGTTGGGACTGTGTGGCAGAGCAAAGGGGAGGAAAGAACCCGCGGAATCGAACGCCCAAACGGACTATTTGAAATGGTTTGACTGTAGCTTGCATATTTGCGCGTCTCTGTCTGTCTGTCAAACTTGCATGTCTCTGCTTGTCTGTCAGCGTGCACGTATGAGCCTGTCTCTCTGTCTCTCTCTCTCTCTCTCTCTCTCTCTCTCATATTGGCAAATTTATGGGAAGACTCATGATACATCCATCCCATTTCACTCGTGCTCCTTGAACACGTATTTTGCTTTTTGTCATTGTTGTTGTATCTGGTGCTGCTGAGCCTGTTTTTCCTACTGTTGCGGTAATCTTTTTTTTTTGTCTTCTATGAGAGAGAAAACGCGAAAGAGAAAAAGGATAAAGATAAAAAAGGAAGAGAAATAACGAAAGAAGGAAATAAACCATTACCTTCTTTCTATTCATTCTCATATTCAGACCTACTTTTAGACTGCACAGTTCATCGATCGTTCTCCGCAGGTCTACCCTACAGTCACCACGTTAGATGAACCATTGGCAAATGCAAGACTATAAGGTAATCAGCGTCTACCCTGATTCTTCTTTCTGCCTACTCTTAACTTTATAAACACTCCTCAGCAGGCCCAGAATGGACACATAAAGAGATCAAATGCCACATGAATATAACAAAAAAAGTCCGCAACATCCTGTTCTTATACATAAAGAATTTGATGCCGTAGGATGAATATAAAGAGCAAGCCTCTCTTCACTCCCTCCCCTCCCCATAAGTCAAGAGGTGAAGGCAGTGAGAGAAGATAACAACAATGAACGATAGTTGGGAGGCAGCTGGGGCTTAAAGTTAAAGGACAAATTTTAAAAAGTTTTGAAAAAGCCGTGTCAAACCGATGGTTGGGGTCTGAGAGAGCACCAGTCACAACTATCAGACTCTACAGCGTTCTTTTGCGAGACTGCAAGTTTTGTGCGCGTCGTGAAGAGCCTGCTGCCCGCTGGGGTGGAGGTGGAGGCGCCGACCACGGCCCTACCCTTCCTCAAGCTGTTCCGGCGATACAGCACAAACATGACGAGCCTGCCCCAGCACCTGGCTGACGGCAGTCACGAGTAGGAGGTGACGCTTGTGAAGGACAAATACGGAGAGAAACAACAGCACGAAATGGAGGATGAGGAACGAAAGGAGCTCCTAGAGTTCCTTCAACTGGAGGAGACAGTGACACACGAGGAGGAGGAGGAGGAGGAAGAAGAAGAGATGGAAATGGACCACACGGAACAAGACGAACTGTTTTTGTTCCTCAAGCTGCAGGATCCAGTGAAGGGGCAGGAAGAGGCACTCAAGCATCCTAAGGACGTGGAGCAAATCACGCAGGAGGAGGAGGAGGAGGAATAATAATAATAAGAAGAAGAAGTAGGAAGTGCCTTAATGAACAGGACGAGTTGTCTTTGTTCCTCGAGCTGCTGGAACTATAATTATAGATATCTTCGTAGATAAGTGTTTTATTTTAGTTATTAATTGATGTTATACACAATAAAATATTTATTCTAAAGGAATGTTGGCAAATCATAAATGTGTGTGTGTGTGTGTGTGTGTGTGTGTGTGTGTGTGTATGTGTGTGTGTGTGTGTGTGTGTGTGTGTGTGTGTTATCAGATAAAACCAAGCTGTATATATCAGTAATCAAGTATATCAAACATTTAATATCCTCCTTGATCTCAGGAAGCAAAACATGACCAGAAACATTCCTGAAGCGGTGACGTCGCCATGTGTTGGTGTTTCCGTCCACTCGTCACTTGTGGAGCATCGAAGCCAGGTTGTCACACTGCTTGTTAGGTGGTCGTGCAAGGCAAAGTGTTTTATTAATATTACTTACAATACACCAACAGCTGTTTAAATAAAATCACGATAATACTGATCAAGGCTACAGATAAATGGCATGGCAGGATCATATCATTAAAGTGTGAACTAAAGCCAAAACAGAAGGTGGCTAGTGTAAGGGCCGCAAGCACCCACTTGCTTCTCTGTTTTTTATAAGGAAAGGAAGCAGCTCAGGGGGAAGAAAAGTAACAAAAAGCCAGCTGACGCTGCTCCTGCAAAGTGTCTAGTAAAAAATTATAAAGTTCTGAAAGAGGACAGAATCATTTGAAAACCCAGGGAAGCAGGGAACCCTCAGTTCATTGCATGAAAAATCGTTATTCTATTGACATGTGACAGTTTTGTATCATGCAATTACCCCAATAAATACAGGACGGAGTACACGACTGGCCCCCAAACATGATCCTTCTTAGGTCACTCAAAATGCTACAACCGGTGTGGCGGACAAGAAGTTCCAACACTAAAACTTGCTCATGCGCAGCCCACCACGCCCCAGAGCTGCAGACGGCGGGTGTTGATAAAGATTATTTCATAGCAAAGGAGGCAGCTCAATAAGATACAAAATAGCCCGCTCCCACTTTCATATCTCCTGAACCCCGCAGACCTCAAAGATGTAGCTAGTCTAGTTGTGCAACACGCAGCCGAGAAATGAATAAAACGTTGGGCCATCGCGTCCAGTCCGCAGAGACTCATGTTACAGTGTATACACTTTGTGAGTACACTGTACCCTGACGCTGAGTGAACTGAGGACTGATTGCCTGACTGACTGCGTTATACAGCCTGGGAAACACCTTAAGCACTGCAGGCCGCACAGATGTGTCTTGTTTAGAGTTTTGTGCCTTAAGGAGTCAGTAATTGGTGTTGCTTTGGGAATTTATCCTCCGGGGTAGCTTCTGGTCCGCTACACCGGACACTACAGAGCGGTTCATCATCTTCCCAGGGCCTCCCCGCCTGCCTCCACACGCTGCCTCCGTCGGGTCAAGTAGTGCCTCTCCGTCAAGTGTCCTGATGGGTGGGTTGCTTTCGGCTTACAGCAGTGCCTCCTCCCTTAGGTTAGGATCGGCCTCCGTAAATCTGTTCCGCCCTGAGAAGGAGAGGGAGAGTAATGAATCCCTGACAAACACATCTTACTGTTATGAGAACAATAAATCACAAACACTCCAATAAGTATATACATACATCCATTACTTGCAAGGCTTCTGGACTGGCCAGTAATGACCACCAAACGGTTAATGGGGAGGGGCCTATTTGCAAAGGTAGTCTATACAATACGAAGGCAATATATAGGACACAACCAGTATTTGCCAGACTTTAGCACTGGCCAGTGATATACACTAAATGGGTTAAACAGCGGGTAACTACAATTCCATTAGTCTAACGCCATTAGTGGGCAGCTGATACTTCTTGACTCTCCAAAGACACACGCTTACTGGGGGAGGGAGAGTGGCTGATTGCTGCGTACACAGTATCATGAAGGGTATACACTGGGTGACGTTGTGTGTGTGTGTGTGTGTGTGTGTGTGTGTGTGTGTGTGTATTACCATGGTGCCATGGCTAATGTCGTCTGCATTGCCACTCGTCGGAGCCATCGCGGCAGTCTCGGCGGCCGTTGCAGCGTAATCGTTGGTTGATACACGAACCATCCCGGCACCTGAACTCCCAGTGCCGGCAGCGCTCTGAGACGGAGTAGTAGTAGCAGTAGTCACAAGTCTAAACAGATTAACTATCAAGAAAAGTACAATTGGCTCCACACAAACATAAACTAAGCATTTACCGAGGGAAAAAAATACTGCTGCTATAAAGAAAATTAACTCAAAATGATTCTTAAAACAACCACGCAAAGCACAGAAGAAACAAAATTGGTTGAAAATGCTTGGAGGACGAAGGGGAATGGATGATGGCCAGAAGATCGGTATAGTGAAGTGAAGTAAGACAAGCGGGAAAGAAATAACAAAGAACATCAGTCAAACATAGGCCTTCCTCGTACACATCCACAGTCAGTCTTAAGCATTACATCAACCCTCCCCAGCCCGGCTTCAATCATATTTTTCCCGCTTATACTGTTTATTCCTTTTTCATTAACCTCTCAACTCCCCACCCTTTACCATCTGAAGCACCCCAAACTTTCCCATGCCCTACATTCGTCCCTTTCCTATTTATCCACTCACAATAGCACTCACAATCAGTCCTGCACAGTAATCTTACACATCGACTCTTCTCAGACCCTTCATGAACCATTTCCCAAATAAGACTTCCAACTTTTCCTCATCCCTCTTTTACTTCTCTACGCCCGCCTCGATAACTACTATTCCGCTTTCCTGCTCATTCCCAGCAGTCCGTCGTCCATCTGTTTTGTACTCACCTGAACAGTCCTGTTCGTCTGTCTTGTCCTCACAATCCTCTTCGCCATCACAGAGCCAGACTTTCGGGATGCATTTGGTGTTATCACAAAGGAACTTGTCGTTACTGCACTCTGTGTGTGTGTGTGTGTGTGTGTCTGTGTGAAAGATATAGCGGTATTAGAGAAATAGGAATAGACGTGCTCTCTCTCTCTCTCTCTCTGCTCTCTCTCTCTCACACACACACACACACACACACACACACGAGCGTGGTTGGGGACGGACAATGAGAGCGAGGGTAGCTACTATCCTGGCGGGTGGCCTGAGGGACTGTCGGGGCAGCCTGTCAGCACACTGACAGCGATGTAAACAATACAATCAAGTGTTGTGGTATCTATACAAAATCATTGTTATTATCCTAAAAACGAAAGAATCATAGCACTACATAGCCCTATTAGATTATTAAATCGTTAATTAGTTTTATTTTGAGGTTATAAGGCGTTAATATCTGAGGGGAAGAAAAGGTGTTGGGACTGTGTGACAAATGGCATGGCGGGACTGACCTGCGGAGCCAACGCCAAAACCATCTAGGGAAACTGGCTACACAAAACACGACCACAGACAAAGATTCACAACGCTGCGTGGCTAATAACTCAACTGTACGCAGGCTAGACCTACTCTGAGCTGGCGGAAGTGCGGCACCGGTCTTTCGGATCATTCGCCGGTTAGATATTCGTTATATTTTAACGATTTTTCTTGGAATTGTTTCAGTCTTTGAGCGACCAATTATCTCCAGGACCCTTGGGGTTGCCGGATATCCGGGGACCGGATAGTCGGGGTTTAAGTGTGCATGTTTCCTTAATAAAACCAAAATGGTAATATTGGCGATAACAAAGCCAATATGGATTCTAGAGGGAGAAATATGACCACCAATAAAAGCAGGAGTGGTGGGGTGGTGGTAGTGGTAGTGGTAGGACAGTTTTCTTCATCAGCGTGGTCCGACACTCATAGTTGCCGTCACATCTTGCAGCACATATGCCGTTACCACAGGTGAAACTCTCCGGCGATGGACACATGACTACACGCAGGAAAAAATAATATCAACAAAATCAAGTCATAGTGATATACAACCCTAAGGTATATTACTGTGTCTGTGTGTGTGTGAGAAAGATATGAAAGAAATGGGCATTGAGACATCTCTCTCTCCACCCCCTTCCCCCATACTCACCACAGTCCTGCTCGTCGTCCCCATCCGGACAGTCCTCTGCCGTCGCAAACTTTCACACCACAAATTTTATCGCCGCTTTTACACTTGTATGCGTTCCCTGCGGAAAAACACATTTCACTTCTTTGAAATGCAAGTCCACCTGTGAAAACAGACACGGACAGGATTATTAGTACGCGCATAACATCATAGAATTGATTTTATCTTTCTTGCTTATCGCCAAAGAAAAGAACAAAACATATACGCGATTCTCTCTCCCTCCCGATACTCACCACAGTCCTGTTCGTCTGTCTTGTCTCACAATCATCGTCGCCATCACAGAGCCAGTATTTCGGGATGCATTTGTTATCACAAAGGAACTCGTCGTTACTGCACTCTGTGTGTGTGTGTGTGAAAGATATAGCGGTATTAGAGAAATAGGAATAGACGCTCTCTCTCTCTCTCCTCCCGATACTCACCACAGTCCTGTTCGTCTGTCTTGTCCTCACAATCATCGTCGCCATCACAGAGCCAGTATTTCGGGATGCATTTGGTGTTATCACAAAGGAACTCGTCGTTACTGCACTCTGTGTGTGTCTGTGTGAAAGATATAGCGGTATTAGAGAAATAGGAATAGACGTGCTCTCTCTCTCTCTCCCTCCCGATACTCACCACAGTCCTGTTCGTCTGTCTTGTCCTCACAATCATCGTCGCCATCACAGAGCCAGTCTTTCGGGATGCATTTGGTGTTATCACAAAGGAACCTGTCGTTACTGCACTGTGTGTGTGTGTGTGTGTGTGTCTGTGTGAAAGATATAGCGGTATTAGGAAGGAATAATCGACGCTAGACTCTCTCTCTCTCTCTCTCTCTCTCTCTCTCTCTCTCTCTCTCTCACTCTCCCTCTCTCTCCCCCCTCTCTCTCTCACACACACACACACACACACACACACACACACACACACACACACACATACTCACACATACTCACCACAGTCCTGCTCGTCGTCCCCATCCGGACAGTCCGCCTGGCCGTCGCACACGTCCACATGACAAATTACAAGGCCACTCAGACACACATGGTAGTCGTCCCAAGGACAACCCACTTCACGATTTTTTAATGTGAGTCTAACTGTGGAAGACATACATACGATAAATATTAAGCATAGCTTGCAAGTTCCAGAGGTTAACATTTCCTTCCTTCGTCGTCGTCATAGAACTGAACTCACACAAAAAACGGACATGTTGTTCCTCTCCTGCTGAGGGAGAAGTTCCTAACCTTATATCTACAAAAGAACATATGTGGGAATGGCCCGCCAGTGACATGCATCCCGTCTTTTTACTTTGCAATAAAGGCAAGAATCAAACAAACCAGCTCACCCGAGTCAGTCCCAGGCTCGTCCATGTCTCTCTCGTCCTTGTACTCCAGCTTTCCCGAGCCTCCTTGGTAGTCCACGAGCCTGCTTGACGAAGATTGTCGCCGAGGTCGCGTCAGGTCACGGCCTGACACCCTGCTGGCCAGCACCATCGTCTTGTCCGCAAACGTAAAGTCTGAGTTTCGGCTCGGGCCATCCTGACCATGTAATGGGAGAGAGGAGAGTGAGACATAGAGGACTCGTGTAGATGCGTGATAACACACACACACACACACACACACACACACACACACACACACACACGAAAAAACAATGGCGTCAAAAATAAATGTAGGAGAGTACGCATACATTTTCCTCTCCTGTCCCTCGTTAAATATATCAGTCCACGGGAGTATACCCCGGGGGCACATTGCCTCTCCCACCCTACGACACCATTCCCGGTGGTACCTCTGAGCAACACCGATCATTCAGATGTCGTCTCCGTGTTCACTGTCACCACGGTGGGCGTGTTTTGTTTTCAGACCATTTGGTGGCGGAGTTAGAAGAAGGTCGCTAGTAATCATATTGAAGGAGAATTGAATTTTCGTAATACTGATGAACTTGGGTTGACCCACCCTCCCAACAAGCTGCTCTAACATGATAATTGAGTTTTCATACCAAAAGAATCAACTTGATTTTTCTTTGAGTAGATTTAGAGTTAAAGACTTCCTCAGCATTGTGATAATTTAAGGCAATCTTTATCTAATCTTATTACGTATCAGAACGGTAAATGGAAGATTATGTCCTTTCTTATATGCATATGAATTTGCTTAATATGTATACATGATTTTGTCCTGATGTAATTAACTTTTACTGCGACAAATAGTTCGTGTGTTGCGTTTTATCCATTCCTGTAATTATCGCATAATCACCAATTAGCTGTTTCTTTATTACATTTTTTCTCGAGAGAAAACGATTCAGATAAAATAACAAGGGTCACTTATTTATTAATATACCTTGGGGTTTGCAAACAGTATTAGTTACAAAGAGATTAACCATTTATTCCAAACTCAAATAGTTTCAGTGACACTTGTCTGATATTTTTTCTCAGTTTATGGGTAAGATTTTGTTGATATTACGAGTTTTCTGAAGTTTTTGTTGTCAATTGTGTTCAATGAAGCGACACTTTGTCCCAATTCTCGTCCCAACACCATACGCTCAAAATATCTGCTCAAATGCTATACATGGGTTGGTGGTGGCTGAGTGCTTAGCGTGCTAGGCTCACATTCACCATGCCATGGACAACGTCGGTTCGAATCCCCACTCTACCACCAGGGATTTTTCAGTCACCGCCGAGTGGCCTAAGACTACTCACATGCTGTCCAGAAGACCACCCATCAACCCGGACTTTAGAAGAAACCGTCCAGTGAATCAAGAATGAGTTTCGGGGGGGCAGCATGAGCCAAGCATAACCGGCGCCACTATAAAAAAATGCCTGCGCCACGACGGGCTTGAGCCGACCATCTGGCCCCTGAAGAAAGCCTACCGGCGCTATAAGCGGGATGTAAAAAAAAAAAAATACTTTGGGACATCGCAAGGATTGCTGTTAGTTACTGTGTATTAAACACGCTTAAATAACCATGCAGGTCCCCTTCCCATACCAAGTAACTTGTGCCACGATCTATCGCCTTCCTAAACCCATGAGCTATGTGGGCATCCCCTCAGACTCCTCTACTCAGGATTGTCTCAAATTTTGAAGCCAATGGCGAGTGTGACATCCGCGTTCTCCCTCAGAACTGTGACGGTCTGTAGCGCTTCCTAGGTTCTGCTCATTGTCCCTAATGCTCGCATGTCTCTGGTCTAATTGACGGACTATTCACCTGAGGCAAAGAGTGGGCGAGGGAGGCGGCGAGCAGCAGGACCACCACCAGGGAGTGCAGCGGCGGCATGGCGGCTGGGGTGAGCTTTGCCTCCTCTGACACACACGGGACCCGCACGCTGGGGCCGAGCGGAACAAAGTAGCGTGGCTCAGGGTGGCTCTGGGCGTATATATAAGGCCACGACTTGCGCCATTTTGAAATGGTTATAGACACGGAATGCATAAAGAACGGGCTATCTAGGCAGTGACTAAAAAGTAAGATTAAGGCGTAGGAGGTGATAAGAGGCAGGAAATACACCGAATATGGCGTGTTCCTATCGAGGTGGTTACTTATCAGTGAGACGTGATAACTAACATGAAGCAAGTATCAATGATAAGCGATCCCTGGCTGTTGCAAAATCAATATAACGCTGCCGCCATCAGCTCGCCGTCGACGACTCCAGAACCTTTCAAATTTGATTAATAGTTACAAGATCAGTTCCTAAGCTGAGGCAGTCTGAGGAAATGAATCAGGGATTTGTTGGCGACCTTTAGCTTATTCCAATTCAACCTTCATCCTTTCTAAGCACCCTTTGACTGAAAATATTTAAGGTAACAAGTCAAAGCTTCGTTATCAAGTGATTTTGTAAGCTAACAAGCCTGCTGAGGGTGACAAAATTGGGCTGGAAGGTGTGTAGGGGGAGGTTTGCAGATGGCTCGAGTTAGCTAATAAAGAATAATTATGTGCCAGACGTCAGAAGTCTTTGGTAAGGTTAGATAGAAGTAAAGATAAGACACAAGAAAGTGCCAGTGATATATGGGAGGGATACTCGGTGACAGGACTGAGAGCTGTGAGTGTTGAATATTGATTATTTATTTTACAGAAAATGAGTCGGCTCAAGGCCGCAGAGAGAGAAAGAAAGGGAAGAGATAAGAAAGGATGTAGAGAAAGACGAGTTTTAAAGTTATTAAAAGAAATTGGATGGAAAGAAAAGTCTTTGACGAATGGTGTTTAAATTGTGTGAAAAAAAATTGTGGGGAAGAAAGAAGGGTTGTAGATGCAGTCTTGAAATTATGAAAAAGTAAAAGGTATGAATGTAGGCACACTTGCAGCCTGGGTCACGTGCTTTTAAGAAATTAAGTTCATGGAAGGAAGTTCTTTCAGAAACCACTGAGATATAAACGTGTTTCGGTCAAACTTCCTGAAACATCTGGAGGGCGTAAAACAGCCTAGGCAAGGGTGTAAATATTGTGGGCACTTTGTTAGCGAATACAGTAGCCAAGGACCATTGTGGCTGTCAAGTGGACGCCAGTCGGCTGTCTACTGATTTGGTCAAATATTTTAAAGACACTGGCTGGACAGATGGACAAAATATATCTCTTAAGTAATACTTGCAAGATTTTTAGAATATCTCATGTTCACAATTGTCCAGAAAGTGTCGAAAAAGCTCATTGTCTCTTGCACACATCCCAAATGACGAGCTGCACA
>NC_066575.1:1020000-1045000 GCF_024679095.1 Eriocheir sinensis | reverse complement strand
CTCGTGAGTGCTTATATGGAGGCGCAGAACGGAAGGCTTAAAAGCCCACCCCACTCTGCCTCTGTCATTTTTTTCTTTTCTGTCAATCCTCCTTTTCCTCCTCCTCCTCCTCCTCCTCCTCAGCGTATTATGAAACATGAATATGGTGACGCAACAAGACTCTCCGATCCCAATCTTTCCGTACCAAGGTTGGGTTTTAATAATGGACGAACTTTCTGAGCGTCGTCTCTTCAGTGTGTCCTCAGCAAATATTTGGGTAATATTAGAGAGAGAGAGAGAGAGAGAGAGAGAGAGAGAGAGAGAGAGAGAGAGAGAGAGAGAGAGAGAGAGAGAGAGAGAGAGAGAGAGAGAGAGAGAGAGAGAGAGAGAGAGAGAGAGAGAGAGAGAGAGAGAGAGAGAGAGAGAGCGAGAGAGAGAGAGAGAGAGAGAGAGAGGATGAAGTAAATTAAGGTCCTTGGTTTATCGTGGCGTGGGGAGCCGACTCTGTGTTCTTGTTTGTGGTGGTGGTGGAGGAGGAAGAGTAAAGTTGTCACAGAAAGGAAGTTAGACAGACACATGATAACGTATGTCTTTCTTTGCCTCCTTAGCTGCAAGTCACACGAAGAACAGGTGATATCTGTAAATTGATTATCAGTATTTTTTTTTGTTATGCAGCCTGTGTAAAATGTCTGGTGTATATATAATCATAGATCACTCTAAAGCATAGTTTTAAGGCAGCATGATTTTACATAATACTCGTAATTGCTTTCAGTATTTGATCATGTGCCTCTGTCGTATAATGAATGAAATTTTCACTCACGAACTGTAAATTGAATAGACCTAGTTACGCCAGCAAAGTCTTGATAAACGTATCCAAGGTGTGGGTTTATCAACTTAGGTGGGCCAGTGACACACACACACACACACACACACACACACACACACACACACACACACACACACACACACACACACACACACACACACACACACACACACACACACACGCACGCACGCCGCACGCACGCACGCACGCACGTACGTAGGCAGGCAGGCAGGCAGGCACACACACACACACACACACACACACACACACACACACACACACACACACACACATGGAGCTCCGTAGTGCAGGGATTAGCAGACTCGCTTCACAGCTTACAGGTCCTTGGTTTGGGCGGCGTGGAGACAGATAGGAAGTATCCTCCAATCCGTACCCCTTATCCACCCAGCGGTGAATGGGTACCGGGTGTTAGTCTGGGGTTGTGTCCCTCCTCCCAGGTGTGTGTATGTTCGGGGTGTGGGGTGTGGGGGGGTGATGGGAGGCTCCTGCCATACCCAAAGATCCGTCACCTGAGCTACAAGCTCTTTCAGAAGGGAACTGACTGTCGATCCCGAGACAATCGCCTGATCAGACCATGGTGAGTTACCCCTGGAGACTCCTTATAAGGGGGTGTCCTCTTGTGCCCCCCAGCATGTTCTGGCAACGCTGGCACCAATATCCTCGGTTTCATGAAGACAACAATGAATGGACAGTTATTCCGTAACACACTCCTTTCTTCCAACTACACCAAAAAAAAAAAAAAAAAAAAAAAAAGCGGTGATAATATTGGACCATTTAGGTCAGCAAATGGCAGTCCACTCGACACCACCACTAACATAACGTTGAATGAGTACTTTTGTCAGTACTTAATCATGAAGATACGTCATCACCTGAAGCCGATCAGGTGTTCGTGGTCAAAATAGATAATGTTATGTGATGTCACTTCACCCAGAGGGGAATTCATAAACCTATCACGTGGATGAGATGATATTTTCTCGCATGTTCCAAAGGAAGCGAGAGACAATTTCGGAACCATTTGCCAACATTTTTAGGAAATCTCGAAACCAGAGAAGTACCTGCGATATGGAGAAAGGCCAATATCGTCCCGACATTTGAGAAGTGTAATAAATCAGAAATGTCTAGTTATGCATGTCTAATTTCCGCCCAATTAAACTGACGTCTGTTGTAAGTAAACTGGTCGAGCTAGCTTAAAATATGCGCGACCATTTCCAGAAACGTAACCTGATCAATGGCTCCCAGCTTAAAGTCATTAAGGATAAATTCTCACTAATGTTTTGTCTTTTTACAAAAAAGGTGTACAAAGCGGTAGATAATGACGAAAATTATGGTATTACATATAGCTTAAATTTAGTAAAGCATTCAACAAAATGCCGCCGCCCCCACCCTCTCGCCCACTCGCCCGGCATTAACCAGGTCCTCCTCCCCGGGGCGGGTGTTTGTGAGGGAAAACAATAACACAATTAGTCCAAGTAAACGCTCCTGACGATGTTGACGTGAGCGGCGCAAGTTTGCCTCCCCTCCTCATCGATCTCATTGGCCGCTCATTTAAAGAGTTTGTCTGTGAACCGCGTCACCTGCAGCGCCGCGTCCCTCATTAGCAAAGTTACTACCTGTGAGATTAGGATGAGCTGCTGCTGATGGTGGTGATGGTGATGTGGAGGGCGATGGTGATAATGATGATGGTGATGGTGAATCCTTATATTACCGTCTGTGAAATATCACTTATTATTATTATTATTATTATTATTATTATTATTATTATTATTATTATTATTATTATTATTATTATTATTATTATTATTATTATTATTATTATTATTATTATTATTATTATTATTATTATTATTATTATTATTATTATTATTATTATTATTATTATTATTATTATTATTATTATTATTATTATTATTATTATTATTATTATTATTATTATTATTATTATTATTATTATTATTATTATTATTATTATTATTATTATTATTATTATTATTATTATTATTATTATTATTATTATTATTATTATTATTATTATTATTATTATTACTATTATTATTATTATTATTGTTATTATTATTATCATATTATTATTATTATTATTATTATTATTATTATTATTATTATTATTATTATTATTATTATTATTATTATTATTATTATTATTATTATTATTACTATTATTATTATTATTATTATTATTATTATTATTATTATTATTATTATTATTATTATTATTATTATTATTATTATTATTATTATTATTTTTATTATTATTATTATTATTATTATTATTATTATTATTAGTAGTAGTAGTAGTAGTAGTAGTAGTAGCACGGTTACTGTTCCGTTGTGAATTGTGATTTAAATTATTTGCAGTCTAATTTTTGTTTGCTATCATTGTTTTTTTTGGTTTATATTTATTTACGAAATTGATATATTTCAAATTGTTAGTTTGAACGCCGTTTGTTATATTTGACCTGTTTATTAACACACACACACACACACACACACACACACACACACACACACACACACACACACACACACACACACGTGCGCGCGCGCGTACACACAAAAAAACGCGCACACTTAAACCCAAAGACACACATCTTTTAAGAAAATTCTGACATGTTTTCTTATTAATACTACTCTTTCTCCCTCCTTAAATGCCCTTTACTCCATTTCTTTTGTATTATTAGAATAGGAATTATTTCACATTGGCTCCTTCCTGTAACTCAAGCGCCACTTTCCTCCCTTCACGCTGCCACAGACAAAACCATCCGTCCGTTTCCTTCACTTGAATGTTAATATTTCATCGACTCGTCGCGCCCAATTCCCGCTAATAGTAAGTCAACACTCTCGTCACCCCGCGGCGCTAATCTAAATATTTCCCTTCCTCGTCCTTCCTGCCCCTCGTCGCCTCGTGCAGACTCGTCGCTGCCTCGCCGCGCCGCCAAAGTAAAGAAGTGTGGCGCCCGTCCTCCTCCTCCATCACCTCCACCTCCTTCCTTTCATCCTACTTCACATCCTACTTCACTTTCCCTTCTCTCCTCTTCCTCCTCCTCCTTTACACAGTTCTTATATCTTCCCCTCTTCGTCTTCTTTTCATTCTTTCCTCCTCCATCTTTTACAACTCTACGTATTCTCTCCTCCTCCTCTTCTTCTTTTTCCCTCTTTTTCTCGTATTCCTTTTCCTTCCCTTCATTCTCCTCCTCCTCCTCCTCTTCTTCTTTTTCTTCTTTCCTCTTTTTCTCGTATTCCTTTTCCTTCTTCTCTTCATTCTCCTCCTCCTCCTCCTCCTCCTTCGTGTATATAACCATGCACAAACACTACTTATCGAAACTCAAAAACTTATGAGTAAACATATGAAATCAGGCCGAGTAAAAAATAGTTCCTTTGTGTTTCTGCTCTTTGTAAATCTTTACACCGTGTAATCATTTTCGTAATCAAAGATTTCCATTTTTTTACAACTTTCACGTGGATAACCTGATGACCCCATTGTCATCCTCCCTCCGCTTCCCTCTTTCCTTCTTTCATTTTGCCCATTCCCTATTTCCTCCCTCCCTTTGCGCTAACTTATCCAACTACTCTCTTCTTCTTCTTCCCTTTCTAGTCCACACCTTCTTCTGTATCGGCATCATCCGAAAATACATAATATATACTTTATTCTAAGTCATCGTTTTCCCATTTTCTTGTAATATCTTGTCCTCGCCTCTACTGTATTAACTTCTTATGGTTCAGAATTCATTAATGTTAACCGAATGTTTCATTATTTTACTTCTATATATATAAATATCATGCCAAGGCTTAGAATAGTTTACGAAAATTCTGACCCTACAACACAGCACAATGGATTTTACATAATTATATATAGTTAACACTTGTCTACGTAAGAATGATCAAATGGAAATTAACATCCTTCCCTGGCCTTTGTTGTGGATTTGCAAAGACTAAAATTCTAACCCCAATTACCACTAATAGTACAGATTATCCTCGTTCAAGATAACCCCTCGATAGCTTGTAATGAAGACAAAGTACATGTGGTGTTTGTTATTAAGGGAACACTACGATTATCAGCATACATAACTGTGTCAGGGCGGCTTCCCTCCCTGTTATCACTTCCGTCCCCATCTTCTATCTCTCCTCTTCCTCTTTCTACTTCTCATCCTCCTCCTTATTCTAATCTCCTCCTCCTCCTCCTCCTCGTCTTCATCATCATCATCATCATCATTTTTCTTCCTCCTCATCATCATCCTCATCCTCCTCCTTCTCACCATCATCATTTTCCTCCCCCTCCTCCTCCTCCTCCTCCTCCTCTTCATCCTTCTCTTTATTGCTGAACAGTAAAGTATGATCGAAAGCCCTCACCATGATCGATTGCCAAATGGACCTTGACCATATTACTTAGTTCCTGAAAAGTAGCGCATGTCCTTCAACCTTGGAAAGCGTGAAGCCATTAACTTTGGGCCCATAAATAGTCAACATTCATACACTCTGTGTGGAGATCTGGTGAGTCTTGCAGTCAAGAGTGACCTCGGGCACATAAGTCACTGTTTTTCTGCTCGTATAAAAGTCAATGCAATGCGAAGAACTTTGAATGTAAGAAGGGCATCTAACTATTCGGAAGAGTTCAGCAACGCGTCACAAAATTGACACCTTCGTTAGGAGCACAGTCGTATGAAGAAACGACAAAACAAATGTAGCCGGATCGCTAGAAATATCGATCTCTTAATTCAAATGGGACGATATAATACAGACACTGGCTAGTTTTCTCTTCTTATCTCTTGCTTCTTTTCTCTTCAGAGTCATCAGTCATTGGAACAAACTTCCTAAAATAAAATTTGGCTCTTCAGTGAACGTTTCAATGAGAACCTAAAGTAACTACTTTAAAATATGTTTTGAAAATCACTGAAGGGTGTCATGTTTAGATTAAATTACCAAAACAATCAAAGTGGTCTTAAGCAAGCTTGCTTTCTGTTGCCCGTTTTCCATCCTTCCATGCTTCATCGTCTCTTCCTCCTCCTGCCCCTCCTCAAGTGCCTCACCTTATACATAAGAAAGATCAGGTGTCTCAACTCTCATCCACCTTTTGACCTAGGAATGTGGTGACTAATCGCCTCTTTCACACACATACACACACACACACCTATGAACAATGAGATCCATCACATGATCTCCAAGCCCTTTCGGAGAGAGTACTGGCTGATAATCACGAGTTCAGAGCGTAATCAGACCATGGTGAACACGCACAAACACGCGCACTAGGATTTATCCAGATAATGATCAAGGATACGCGCCTAAGTACACACTTGAAGGCACAGAAGGCAAGAGACAGAAAGACATATGAAAACAAACTGGCAGACAGACAGTAAGAGTATGATCCCAATCGAAAAGGAGCACACACACACACACACACACACACACACACACACACACACACACACACACACACACACACACACACACATCCCCGCACACACCTACACATATGCCCATACCCATACCCAAATACACACACATACAGAGACAACAACAACAACAACAACAACAACACACTCACGCCGGGTTATCGATGGTGCCCTCGCAATGCATCGCGCTTAATAACCCTGAGACGCAGCAGCCATGAATATATAGAGACCATTTGCCCGGAATGACTCACTCTCGTAAATTTGAAGCGTGCGGGCGTCACTACCTTAACGCAGCGGTGGTGTTTTCTCTCTCTCTGGGTATTTCGTTTTTTTCTTCATATTCGTGCTCTTTCACTAGCTCTCCGACTGCTCTTTTTTTTTCGTTTACTGTTGGCGGCCTGTTAGCATGACGTTTAACATACGCCTCCCACCTGAAATGTCCTCAGTTTGTATTTTAAATAAGGAAAACTAATATAAGTTTGATGCCCGTACACTTTATATCCCATAGCAGGTATAAATGCTGTAGTTTAAGAGAGGTTACTTATATCAACGGCAGAATATGACTGACCGCTTTGGCAGTGGTTAAACTTTCTTAATTGGTTAGTTACGAAAGTCTCTTACGGGTTCAGGCCAATGAGCTACCAGTGGGAGCTGTTGCGGCGCACGATGTTTTTTTCTCTTCTCTGCCCAAGTGATTGCGGAAGATTGTTCGTGCAGGAGAAATGTATGATCATGATTAAGTAGTTGTTGATGTACTGTCAGCAGTGAAGATATAAAAAGTATTAATAGTAATAGTAGTAATAGTAGTAGTGGTAGTAGTAATAGTAGTGGCAATAGTAGTAGTAGTAATAGTAGTAGTGGCAATAGTAGTAGCAGTAGATGAAATAGTTGTATAAGTAGTTGCTGTTTTTTGCGGTTATTACAGCTGAAAAGGCAAATTTTAATATACGTAATGTGTTCAATATCCGTGGAAACAAAAGACAGTATTGATAAAAAGTAATGAAATATAATTATAACCTTGAAGATGAATTGGTACTCAGCGTTGAACGGCTGCCAGACGCGCCGAGGGAAGGTTCGGCACGTGTGTGTGGGGGGGAGAGAGAGAGAGAGAGAGAGAGAGAGAGAGAGAGAGAGAGAGAGAGAGAGAGAGAGAGAGAGAGACGAAGTGACAGACAAAGACAGTGCGTGTGTGTGTGTGTGAGTGTGTGTGTGGAAAACACGATACATAGTATATAGTGCAGAGTTAGAAATGTACATATTTGTAGTGCATAGTTAGAAATGGGATATTTGCGGAAAACCAGACGCTGAAAATGCTTTATTGTGGGTTAGAGGACGGAGATGGGAGTACAGTTATTCTTATGCGAAGTGTATATTATTTTTCCATCTTGAGTTAAAGTAATAATGGGAAGTTAAAAAAAAATCATAGAAAAAAACGCGTTGCACAGTAAGAAATAGGTGATAAAAAGTGCGGCTTGAAAACTATAATTGTACGAAAAGCGACAGATAACTAAGTAACTGATCTCTCTTTTTGGCCACTCTGCTCTATTTAGGAGCAGTAAGTAGCGGGCTATTTTTTTTATATTGTTTTCTTTTTCTTTTTACGTCCTTGCACTGTTTCCTCTGCTGTAAAAAAAAAAAAAATGGAGTTTCAACACAGACGCATACTGAACACAAAATCCCTTCAGCATCCTACAAACAGGAGCGCCACGCCACACCTGAAAATACATACAGTGTGGATATGAACTCGAAGAATTTTATGTATGAAAGAAATCACTTTAAGAAACGTCATCCCTTCAGCTTCAAACCCTCGGGAATGCCACACATGCTATTGTCTGGAACGGTATTTAGAGTGGATGGAAAAGAGACATAGGAAGTTAGGCGCGTGAAAAAAAGGTATATCGTATGGAGATGGTAGAGGAGTCTCGTCTGAATGGCGTGTGATTGGCGGCGAGGCGGACCCGCTCTGGACACACCTTTTCCTTTGAGTGATGGCTTCCCCTTTTTGAGGCTTCTTGAGTCCTTTCCGAGGCCCCAGCAGGGAAGTGGAAGTCGTAGTGGTGGTGATGAAGGTGATACATATTTAGAGATGTTGTTGAGGCAGCGGGTGGTAGTAGTAGTTGTAGTAGCAGTAGTAGTAGTAATAGAAGGTAGAAATGTTTGAGTATAACCAACACAATCAACAGAAGCAATGGAAGTCGTAGTGGTTTTGATGGAGGTGGTGCATATCTACTTGTGTTACTTGTGTTATGGCAGGAGGTAGTCAGTCATAGTAGTAACATTAGTAGTAGCTGTAGTAGTATGTAGTAAAAAGTAGTAATATATGTTGAAGTATGACCAGGAGAGTTAACAGAAGAAACACCAGCAGAATTCAATGGCAGGACTGTGAGCAAAAGGGGGAAGAGGAATTGAATATAGAGAAATTGTGAGTAAGATGGAAAGAAAAGGGGATTGGAGGAAGACAGGGAGGCAGGTATACGAGGCGGTCTGATCCCTCCTCCTCCTCCGCCGCCAGCCACTTCCTCCTCGTCTCCTCCTCTTCACCACTGCTTTTCTCTCTCTCTCTCTCTCTCTCTCTCTCTCCAAACTCTCTCTCCTCTTCCTCCTCCTCCTCCTCCTCCTCCTCTTCCCATGCCCCATTGACCTTGGAAATCTTTGGACACTGATATTTTAAAGCGATCAGTCCGTCTCTCTGCTCGTTTGGTTGGTTGTTTTTTTTGTTTTTTTTATTTCTTTTGTTTTGTGTGTGCTTCTGTTATGTGATGATGTTTAGGGAAAAATATGTATTGTTTGGTTTTACACACACACACACACACACACACACACACACACACACACACACACACACACACACACAAACACACACACATATTCCACTTCCAACACACGACAACTCCAAAGGTATTCACAATTTTCACGCTTATCACTTCCACACATGTTTTGCCTTCTTTTTTATCAGCGACTACAGAATTTATAGGACCGTAAGTCAACGAACTGTAAATTAGGATCATACGCGCCAAGTTTCATGATTTAGAGGCTCAGATAAGATAAACCGGTACAGGTGAGCGTGTTAATGGCTACCTGTTGATAATGAAGTTACGCAATGAAACGATGAATTATTGTAATGTTTATATTTTCTATTATATTGCTTAATTCTTTTCCTCATCACTTATATTTTCAGGGCACCGTTTATTTTCCCTTTTATTAATTTACTTTATATTTAAATCACTCCACCTCCCTCCCTTCTCATCCTTCATCCAGCCTTCTTTCCCTCCTTCAATCTTTCCATCTCTCCCTCCCTCTCTCCATCTGTCCCTCCCTTCTTCCACCCTCGCAACTTTTCCACAGACATGCATTTCGGAAGGCGGTCGTGACAGAGTAATGAGAGGGATAAGACAAACGAGATGGCTGATTACTGAAAGACTTTACGGCCATTGATGTGTGTGTGTGTGTGTGTGTGTGTGTGTGTGTGTGTGTGTGTGTGTGTGTAGAGGGTGGGATATACCTTTATCTGTCTGTCTGTCCCTTAAGCCCAACGTTTGACAAGGTGGGCACCAAAGATCATTCAGAATATGTATTGAGATATAGTAGGTATGATTCACTGCAGGCTTAGTATGTACGCTGAGTAAGTAACCTGTATTTCGAAGGTTTAGTATGTGTATCGAAAGTTTGGTATGTATATTGAAGGTCTCGGGTGGGCAGTGGCGGCAAGGCTAGGGTGTGATATGTAGTGGTGGCTTGAGAGTGTGGTGAGAATACAAAATGACGAGCTCGTAAGAATTTATGCAGGTTACTCAGAAAGATGTTTTTTTTTTTTCACGTGCTGCCCTTATTCTCTCTTGATGGGCCTCTTGGGCGACCCCAGACCGTTAGTGGCGCAGTCGTATTTTATTTATAGTGGCTGTCGTGATATATCGTCACCCTAGCTCATAAAATAATCGCCTAAGTCATTTTTCAGCGATTTCCAGGTTTTTGTCTACATCAATTTTTCAACATGTGACGCCCATTTTTGTATAGTTGCCTTCGTCATTCAGGGTTTGAGTGTTCTAGAATTGACCTTTTCATTTCTGCCTAAATCTTAAGACAAATGATACAATGACAGTTCTTTCCTGATTTTCTGAAAACTAGAAAATAATGACTTAGGCGGTTTGTTTACGAATGTGACGAATGAGACTTGTTTGGCCCATGCTGCCCCCGGTGCCCCACTTGAACAAAGTCGCTGAAGTTAGAGTTGACTGAAGTTCTGGGCAGCATGTGGGTAATACTCCGCTACTTGATGATCGTTGAAAATTGTCCGCGTGGATCGGTGGAATTCCAACCTAGATCCTCGGGCTCACTACTCCCGCACGCTAACCACTCGGCCACCGCCTCCCCGATGGTATAACTTCATGGTCAGGTTCCTCCTTTTTTTATAACTAAAGGCCTCTCCTATCCTGAAGCTTACCTTTAACTCACTTCCCGTCTAACGTTCCCATATTGTTCTTAGTCACTCGCATTCAATTTATTCCCCTTCCCTGCCAATACCACCTGAGGCAGATCAAACCTTCGAATAAATATAGTAATAGATTAGAGAGAGAGAGAGAGAGAGAGAGAGAGAGAGAGAGAGAGAGAGAGAGAGAGAGAGAGAGAGAGAGAGAGAGAGAGAGAGAGAGAGAGAGAGAGAGAGAGAGAGAGAGAGAGAGAGAGAGAGAGAGAGAGAGAGAGAGAGAGAGAGAGATACTGATATTGCAAGGAGGGAGTATGTATGAAAGACAGCTGTACACCCTTCCGCTTTGACCTTCCTTCCCCCTTAAGAGGAAGTCCTGGTGAGCCTCAAAGCTAAAGATAGAACGGAAGAGAGACACAAGGAGGCCGCGGACACGACAAAATAGACGGAAAGAAAACGCAGTAACTTTCTCCCTTCAAGCGCACACATACACACACACACACACACACACACACACACACACACACACACACACACACACACACACACACACACACACACACACACACACACACACACACAGACAACATTTTTTTCTTATTTTCTCTTTTAAATCTAATCTTTTTCCAATCTCCTAACAAGTTGAACGTGATTTCCAGAGGGTCGTCCGTGGCCAGTAACAAGACCTCGCCTTTTTTTTTATTATTATTATTATTCTCAAGATCAAACTTTTATATTTTTCCTCTTTTTTGCAGGTCGAATCTTATTATTTTCCTTCGTTGTTATAAGGTGAAGGTGTGGCCAGGTGGCGGAACAGGTGGGCAGGTGTGTTCGGGGGGAGGGGGAGGGACGAAGGAAAAAGGTAATGAGGGGCGACGATAACGGACGGAGAAAGTGCAAAGGAAAGAAGAGAGGAAGAAAGGAAAACGAGGGAAGGGAGAGGAGGCCGCCGGGAATTGGATGTGGTTTCTTTGGGAGAAGGTTTTGAAGGTACGGTGGAGGAGGAGGTGGAGGAGGAGGTGAAAGAGAAAGTTCTGTGAAAAAGATTTGGAAGGAAAGAGAATATGTAAAAAGAAGGGAGAGGGAGAATGGGATGGAAAAGGAAGAAAAAGAAAAAGAAGAGGATGAAGAGAACGAAGAGGAGACGAAAAAGAGAAGAAAAGAAAGGATAGCAGGAGAGGAGGAAGTGGGAGAGGAGGAGGCGGAGGAGGAGGGAGAGGAAAATGAAGAAACAGAAGACGAAACGGAAGAAGAAAAAGAAGAAAATGAAAAAAGACGAAAAACAGAAGAAGAGTTAAGTGGAGGTGGAGGAAGTACAGGAGGAAGAAGAAACAGATGGAGAAGAGGAGGCTGAGGAGGAGGGAGAGGAAAAAGAAGAAACAGAAGACGAAACGAAAGAAGTAAAAGAAGAAAATGAAAAAAGACGAAAAACAGAAGAAGAGTTAAGTGGAGGTGGAGGAAGTACAGGAGGAAGAAGAAACAGATGGAGAAGAGGAGGAGGAGGAAAGAATCTAATGAAAAAAGTGAAGGGTAGCTATCAGTCTTTGCTCTGAAATAAAAACAAACAAAACTAAACCTCCGTATGTACTTGTTTACAGTTCGGAGGGTTTTTTTTTCTCTGGCCTGATTGTGTTACTTAACCTTCACCCGTCAATGTGTGTGTGTGTGTGTGTGTGTGTGTGTGTGTGTGTGTGTGTGTGTGTGTGTGTGTGTGTGTGTTTCTGGATATACGTCTGTGTTTTTTGTTTTTTTGTTTTTGTGTGTGTGTGTGTGTGAGAGAGAGAGAGAGAGAGAGAGAGAGAGAGAGAGAGAGAGAGAGAGAGAGAGAGAGAGAGAGAGAGAGAGAGAGAGAGAGAGAGAGAGAGAGAGAGAGAGAGAGAGAGAGAGTGTGTGTGTGTGTGTGTCCATCAGTGTGTGTGTGTGGATAGGGGTATTTCTATATGTCCATTAATGTGTATGTGTCTGTGTGTGTGTGTGTGTGTGACCATGTTTGTGCGTCATTCATTTTTAAGTGCGTGTTGGTAAACATTTGAAAGTTGTTTTTGTCGAGAGAGAGAGAGAGAGAGAGAGAGAGAGAGAGAGAGAGAGAGAGAGAGAGAGAGAGAGAGAGAGAGAGAGAGAGAGAGAGAGAGAGAGAGAGAGAGAGAGAGAGAGAGAGAGAGAGAGAGAGAGAGAGAGATTAATTTACCTCATATGGACGTTTACTCTCCCCAGGGCAAGCAAGTCGGGAGAGAGAGGGAGCTGTGGAAGCGACGGGTGGAGGGAATGAAGGGACTAGAGTAAATAGGGCGGAAAATAGGGTTGCTGGTCTGCTGCTGAGGGGGAAAGGAACAGAGGGGCCGAAGTACATTGGTCAGATAGGAACGGTGAGAAAAAAAAGGGTAGGAGAGGCCTCGAGGGAAAAACAAGTTGAAATTGGTGTTGATATGATGTGAAAGTAATGGGAGTGGAAGGTCATAAGCAAACAGAGAATTTCGTAGTTTTCAATATTGAGTCTAGAGGGGCCCAAATGTACTTAAAGGGAGAATATAGATCTGAATGGCCTTGGGGGAACTGGATCATACCGTAGTATCAAAAAGAGGCAAGGTGCAGCGAAGTTAAGAGAATGGATAAGACAAACAAAGAATTTCATAGGTTCCAATCTTGAGTCGAGAGGAACTAAAAATTCCACAAGGGAGAACAAAGATCTGAAAGGCTTTAGGGGAACTGGATCATACAATGGGATCAAAAAGGGTCATAGTGCAGCGAAGGGAATAAAGAGCGGAAGGGGATTTCGAAAGCTGGAGCCGCCATAGGTAATGAAGGCAAGTGAGGGGAATGAGAGGAATAACGGGGGATAGGAAAAACTAGGGGGAGTCTTTTGAGAAGGGAATATTAGACTGGAAAGTATAGTCTGTTCACGTAAGTCTGACCCAAGCTAACAACATAAACCTAAGCGTGTTCGTAAGCACAGTGCAGATTAGCAGAAAGTGCTGCGTGAGATAAACACAAACAGAGGTTAAAGAAAACTTGGAAGCCATAGCAGCAGCCAATCAGCACTCAGCTTGCAAACACGCTTAGGTTTATGTTGTCAGCTTGGGTCGGACTTAAGTGAACAGACTATAGTTAAGGGGTAGATTTCAAGGTAGGATTGTTCTTAGGGCATAAAAAGAAAGAAAGTGTATAGGAAAAATTAAGAAAATATTAATTGAGAAAGTATTTAAAGGCAGACCTGAAGGTATGAAGTTCTTTTGAGCATAGAAAAGGAGGGAAGTGACTGTAAACAACTTAATGACTGATAAATAAAAGAGTGGGATCAAGAGAGGCTTCAAAGTATACACCAGGTCACAAAACGCGTCTCATCTTCACCGGAGAATCAGTCTAATTTGCGTCATTGAGCCTCAGCGGACTTTTTTTCTTTCTTTTCCATGGAGGCAGCTCATTAACATCCTGGCGCTCCTGGATGGCTTAATGCATCTCTGTGATTGTTCAAGATTTTCTACTCGCTGAAATAGAAGGAAAAAATAAGCATTAATGATGATTTTAACTCTTACCGCTCTATTTTTTTCTCGTATGCCCTAAAATTTAGCGCATACGAGAGAAATTCTCCACTTTTTATTTCTTTTATTTTGGGCCAAAGTAAAATTGATAAAACGTAAAAGAAAATCACGAATATGCTTCCCTAACCCGCCACTGTATATTTTTTTTAAAGTATACCGTGTTCTTTTAGCAAATGCTCATAATTTACAATAACAACGCAGGTGGCTAATGAGTGTAAATCGTTTCCTACTGCTCGTGCATGGATTTGGAAGCTCGTACTACCTTGTTTCAATTTCTGTTTAAAGAAGAGAAATATACAAGGACAGAATATTGGTAAACTCTATATTTTTACCTACATGCCACACCGATATACGACATTTTTATTTATTTTGCATCAAAGGAGTCAGTTCAAGGACATAAAAAAAAGGAAACAAATATGAAAAAAAAGCCCGCTACTCATTGCTCCTAAAAAGAGTTAGAGGAGTGGCCGAAAGATAGGTCAATTTCGGGAGGAGAGGTGTCCTGATACCCTCCTCTTGAAAGAGTTCAAGTCATAGGCAGGAGGAAATACAGATGAAGGAAGATTGTTCCAGAGTTTACCAGCGTGAGGGATAAAAGAGTGAAGATGCTGGTTAATTCTTGCGTAAGGGATTTGGACAGAAAAGGGATGAGCTTGAGTAGAAAGTCGTGTGTGGCGAGGCCGCGGGAGGGGGGAGGCATGCAGTTAGAAAGTTCAGAAGAGCAGTCAGCATGAAAATATCGATAGAAGATAGAAAGAGAGGCAACATGGCGGCGAAATTTAAGAGCAGAAGACTATCAGTAAGAGAAGGAGAGCTGAGGAGACGAAGAGCCATAGACTCCACTCTGTCCAAGAGAGCTGTGTGAGTGGAGCCCCCCCCACACATGAGATGCATACTCCATACGAGGGTGGACAAGGCCCCTGTAAATGGATAGCAGGTGTGCGGGGGAGAAGAACTGGCTATATCGTCCAAATATGTGCAAAGATATAATTGTGGGTGCAGCAGATTAGATATTTCGCAGTATTCCCGATAGTTCTGGAGGTTTATACCCAGTTTACTTAAGTTCAATATGAGATTAATTAATAATGAATGTGTTATAGTTATTGATGCGCCCGTCGAGACCACAACCCCACGTCATTACTTCTTGTTTGGGCAGTGCGGAGATGGTGTTTGTCTGAGAGAGAGAGAGAGAGAGAGAGAGAGAGAGAGAGAGAGAGAGAGAGAGAGAGAGAGAGAGAGAGAGAGAGAGAGAGAGAGAGAGAGAGAGAGAGAGAGAGAGAGAGAGAGAGAGAGAGAGAGAGAGAGAGAGAGAGAGAGAGAGAGAGAGGCCACGAAGTCTTAGCAAGTTAGCAAAGGGGTCTCAGTAGTCGTCCCCCCTCCGTCCCCTCCCTCTTCCCCCCCCTCCCTCCCTCGTCCCTTGATGGCTGTTCGAGTTGCTAATCATCAACACGATTAACGACAAACTACAATAAGATGCAGCATATTAGCACACGCGCCTAATTACGAACATCCATTATCGTTGCGTAATTGTCTTGTTATGTGTATCTGTATTACGCTCTGCTCTCTCTCTCTCTCATCCATTTTCACATTAGTAGGATATAAAGTCGTAAAGAAAAAAACGATATTAATGATATGTTTAATGATATTTTTCCTTCCCTGCTCATCAGACTTTTCTTTCCCTAACAGATGAGTCGGCCGTGTCATTAACGTGTGTGAGGTAGGAATATTTTGTATCATAATATTGGGGGCCTTCCTGCAGCGGGATAACATATGAGAGAAAGTGCTGCATTGTGTTGTGTTACATTAACGAAGAGGAGGAGGAGGAAGAAGAGGTGGAGATGGAGATGGAGGAGGTGGTGTTGGTGGTGGTGGTGGTGGTGATGGTAGGGAGAGACATACAAGGAAGAGAACAAGGCACAGAGAGGGAAGGAAAGTGCAAGAAGAATGAAAGCCGTTTGTTGTCTCTACACTAACGAAGATAATTAGAGACATGAACTCTTTCAAGAGGAGGGTATCAGGATACCTCTCCTCCCGAAATTAACCTATCTTTCAGCCACTCCACTAAAGGGGATATTACACTGGGCAAATTTTCCGTGGATCTTCAGTCAAACCACGATTTCCGTTGGCGTGGTTCTCATATTTGCGTGGTTTTCTGACGTGTCCACGATCTTCCAAAGCTACGGTAGATTTCACTGAAGGACGACGGTATTACTCACCATCTTCATCAGCAGCAATAACAACAAACAATTGAGAACCACGCTAGTGGAAATCGTGGTTTGACTGAAGATCCACGGAAAATATGCCCAGTGTAATAACCCCTTAACTCTTTTTAGGAGCAGTGAGTAGCGGGCTTCTTTTCACATGTGTTTCCTTTTTTATGCCCTTGAACTGACTCCTCTGCTATAAAAAAAAAGGCGCGGACGAGAAAGGAAGGAAGGGAAGGACAGAAAATAAAAAGCGGAAGACAGAGAAGTAAAGATGAACGAACCTTGCTGCTCAGGTGTTGTGATTATCACCTCACCTGCTCCTGGTCTCATTAAGGTGCTTGGAGCGGGAACCCTGGAATATAATAATTAGAAAGTGATATTAATTTATTTTATTTGTCCCCGTTACTCAGGAAATGAAGAAAGGAATATGGTGTTTGATTTTTCTTTTACAACAAAGGAGACAGCTCAAGGTCACAAAAAAAGGAAACAATAATAATAATAAAAAAAGCCCGCTACTCGCTGCTTCCAAAAAGAATCCAGAGAGGTGGCCGAAAGAGTAGTGTGTGTGTGTGTGTGTGTGTGTGTGTGTGTGTGTGTGTGTGTGTGTGTTTCGATATATTTATGCCGCCATTAATGTGATTGATGAGGTATTATTTGCGATTGATATTTCCCAAAGGTTTAGAAATATATGAAGTAGTGTGTGTGTGTGTGTGTGTGTGTGTGTGTGTGTGTGTGTGTGTGTGTGTTTCCGGGTTAGTGATAAGGATCAACTTTTTTTCATTTTTATTCCTCGTCCATTTTTTTATTATCTTCGTATTTTTTTCTTTGTCTCTTATTGCTTGTCTGGATGACCTGCAGCTGTTTAAATGGAGCCTCTTCTTCCTCTTCTTTAATCTTATTCGGCCACGTCCTCCTCCTCCTCCTCCTCCTCCTCCTTTTCTTGCCATTTCTTTAATATTTTTCTTCACTTCTCCTTTCTACTTCCTTTCGTTTACTTAATATTTGTTGCTTTTGCTGTTTTGGTCGGTCGATATAACTGTTCCGCTCCCTTGTATTAACTCCATTGTGCAATCATGTTCTCTCCTTTTTTCAGTTTCATCATCACATTTCTCTCCCCATTTAGTTTTCAATAATGAAATAAAAACATTTTAATTACCCAATCTGCGACATCCGAGATATCTTGATACTCTAAACTGAACACACACACACACACACACACACACACACACACACACAGGGAAATTGAAACTCGTCGCTACTTTCAATTGTCTCTTCACTTTTTTTCACTTTTCTGGCTGCGACAAATTAATTTTATTCTACGCGTTTCGTAAATCATTAATTTTTTGTTTGTTTGTTTCTTTGCAGTCGCTTCTATTCTGGGATATTCGGCTCCTCATTTTTTTTATTAAGATTTTTTTCTGATGGACTGAATTATGGGCAAGAACTATGTAATATTTTTAACATGATTTATTATATGCACTCTTTCTGTGTGTGTGAGCCATTCCGTGTTTTGGCAAGGAAAGTTTAATGCTGGAAGATACTGTTATTGGTTTTGTTATTCTTTCATCATTATCCATTATTACTCCTACTTATGTTGTTACTACTACTACTACTACTACTACTATCGCTGCTGGTGCTGGTGCTGGTGCTGCTATTGTTACTAAGTGATGATGATGATGATGTTACTGTTATTGATTCACCCTGGTCGGATTCGAACCCTGGACGGGACTTGGTGTTCACCTCGGCCACCTTGCATAAGATCTGTTTCACCATGAGCTCTCCACTCGTACTCAGCGGGGAGAGCAATCTTTACTTTTCACTTCTATAAGAGCAGCGATTAGCGGGCTTTTTTTCACTTTTTCTTTGTTGCCCTTGAGCTGCTTCCTTTCCTGTAAAATAAGTAAATGAATGAATAAATAAGTAAATAAAAGATTCCAGTTGATCGCCTTAAAGTAATGTCATATTTTAACAACTCACATCCCTTAAGGAAATGAATTCGATATACCGACAGCAGACCACTGATGCATACTCGATGCTTCATACATACACTGCCTATTTCCTTTCCCACGCGTGACTGTTTCGGCTCAGTCTGTGCGAGCCATTATTCTCGTGAACGGAGACTTTACTGCCGCCATAACCGTGAATATATAGGCTACACACTGAAAAAACATGATCATTATGGTGCTTATGGGGGCAAACTGTTACACACACACACACACACACACACACACACACACACACACACCTCAATGTCATTCTGATTCTTACATGTATTACCTGATATAAATACTGATATTCGTTTAGCTCCCCTCATTATTACCATCGTTTTTCTCATCACCATCATTATTGCCACCACAGTTACCATCATCATCTCCTTCACCATCATTTTCATCGCCTTTCCCTGTGGTCTTCTTTGCAGTTACTGTGAAAAAAAAATCACTCGTCATAGCAATCATTATTTTCATCATCTTCATCGTTGTCTTCTTCGTCACTACTATCACAAGGACTCCCATTAGCACCTTCGCCTCTCCCTGAGTGTAGTCATTGATTGGGGGTTTAGCAAGTGTTCCTCAGGACGTTCCTCGCGGGTTTGTTTCTCAGGGTTACTTCAGGAGTTTTCAATGGTTGCTCAGTGTTTAGTTCCTCAGTTGTTAGTTCCTCAAGGATTCCTCTAGTATTCCTCAGTGGTTATTTTTTCAGTGTTTGGTTCCTCAGTGGTTTCTCAGGGTAGTTCTTTAAATATTAGTTCTTGAAAGTTGATTTTTTTATAGTGGGACCTCAGGGTTTTCTCAAGGGTTCCTGGGTGGCTCCTCAGATGTTCTTCAAGAGTTCCTTAATGCTTTCTCAGGGGTTCCTCAAAGGATACTCAGAGGCTGATTCTTTAAATTAGGGTTCCTTCAAACATTCTTTCGGGACTACTCAAAGGTTCTTCAGGGGATATCAAGAGATTTATGTTCTGGGGATCCCTTTGGGTGTGTTCCTCAGATTTTGCTCAGGGGTCAGGCAGGGTTGTTGCCAGAAGGGTGTAGCTACTCCTGGGGCTCCTCAGAGTAAACAATCCTCCGTCGCGCCGCTGTTTATGCAACACAAACAAGCGGCCGCGGGTTTGTTTTGCCGAGCACGATACCCCGGCAGAGAGAGAGAGAGAGAGAGAGAGAGAGAGAGAGAGAGAGAGAGAGAGAGAGAGAGAGAGAGAGAGAGAGAGAGAGAGAGAGAGGAGAGAGAGAGAGAGAGAGAGAGAGGACGTACTGTTCATGTTTTTTTGTTCTTAATATATCACCTGTTAGGAAAATAAGATCAGGGAGGGTAAATCTGGGTAGAGAAGGAGAAGATTGAAGGAGAATAATGGCAATTTATTATGGAGATAAGAAATTGAAAAGCGGAGTGGAATGCGAAAAAGAGAGATTTAAGGAACTAAGAATTTATGTGCGAGTGTATAGGACTTCGTGTTGGCAGGGTTCTTGGTCCGAATCCTTGGACCCCACAAGAGTACGCCACGCTTAAAAGATATAAGAAACCGTAAGAGATAAGAGGGAAGAAAGAAGCAAGTAACAAGAGGAGAGAAAAGAGAGAAGATGAAAGATATGAGATATATATTAACAGTACTGAAAATCGAGGAATAGTATGTTGGAGTCATGAAGGTGAGATAAACGTTGAGAAAGTCGAGGAGAGGGAGGAGAGGAGATTGTGGGAGAACAGTCGTAAACAAAACTAAAGAAATAAGACACGAAGAAATGAGGAGAAATACAATGAAAAGTATGGGAAAGGGATGAGGGTAAACAGAGGAAAGAGAAAATAAATGTAAAGTGAACTGAAAGGATATCGTTGTAGGAGAATGAAAGAATATAAAAAGCTCTGCTGAATTATTGGAGGAAAATGATTGGATTAAAAAAAAATCGAGTAAAGGAAGAATAAAATTGTGAAGGAGGCACAAGATGAAAGTACGTGTAATGAGTTCAAGGAGGAGGAGGAGGAGGAGAAGGAGAAGCATTCGTTAATCTCCATAAAAAAAGTATTTTCTACAAGGCCCCGTAGACTCCATTAACTCTCCCATTAATTTCCCCTATTCACAACCCTCACCAAGGCTCACCAATTCCTTTTAAGTCCTCGTCAACACTTTCAAATCTTTCCGGACCGATTTAAGACCCCAACAACAGCCCCGTTTCAGCCCCACCAATCACCCTAACCCTACGTTGCCAGATTGTCGCACTCAGCCGTTTATATTTCCCGACTTCCTACCCCAAAACTGTCTTCTGGGCCCCAATAACGAAACTCATTTATAGTTATCGTTAAAAGAGTTAGATCCTGATGTCTCTTGGCAATAGTTATGCGTCAGAAACCGGTAAATACTATGCTCTGAGTACGATAATCTGGCAACGGGCCTAACCCCAATCAAATTCTATCAAGCCCTTCTCCCAACAACTAAAGAACGTCTGTAGCCCCATCAAATGCCCATCAGCTCTCGTAAAGATCATAACAAACTCCCAAAGTCCACCTCAAAAGGCCCCATCAACTTACTCTATTTAGACATTACCAAACTTTAAATAGTCTCGGCAACCTCATGAAGAACTCTCAAGCCACGTTAAGATCCCAGTCTATTAAAAGCCCCAAGCCATAAAATACCTTCAACAAGCCTCCATCAATTCTTCAACCATCGCGTACTCCTCGCAAGCCCAGCCAACCCCGAACCCCAAAAGCTCTCATAACCCCCCCCCCTCCCCCCTTATGGAGTGCCCACCTAGTCTTAAATATCTCCGCCAACCCCCCATCAAGGCTCCATCAGGTCCCATCATGGTGTCCAGCGCTAAGTGAGTCATTCCCACGCCAATTACACCGCCAAGACTCAGCAAATTACATGAGAGAGGCTGGACGAGGGGGGGGAGGGGGGGATGGAGGGTTCTGAGTCGCCCTGCTGCCTCTCTTTCTCCCTCCCTTTCCTCCATCTCCTTTCCCTTCCCTCCATCTTCTTTCCCTTCCTTCCCGCTCCTTTCCCATACGTCGCCCTCTACGTTTCCCTCCCTCTCCTCCTTCGTCTCAATCCCTCTCCCTGCTCTTTCTCTCCCCTCCTTCCCTTTCCACCTCTCTCTCTGTCCCCTTTCCTTCTCTTCCACTCTCACTCTAAACTCCTCTCTCGTTCCCCTCTTCTCGCATCACACTCTCCTTCCCCTTCCCTCTAACTCTTCCATCTCTTCTCTCCTCCAATCTTACTATCCCTTCCTTTCTCTCTAATTCTCGTATTTTCCCTTTCCTCTTCTCCCTCCCTTCACTGTCTCCCTTTCCCCTCCCTATTCCCCTTCATATACATCTCTTCCCTACTTTCCCTCTTCTCCCTCCCCCCCTCTCTCTCTCTCCCCAAGGACCCCAAACTAGCAACCACCCACAGGCGTCCTTGTCTGACCTAAGTGGCGATGTAAGAGGAGGTGGAACAGGGCCCAAGGGAGGGGAAGAGGTAGGAGGAGGAGCTGATATAGAGGAGGGGGATAAGATAGGAGGAAGAGGAGGAGGAGAAGGAGGAGGAGAGGAGTGGGAGGTGAACATGTTGGGGGTATGAATGATGAAAATGGTGAAGGTCAAGGCCGAAGAAAAAAGGAAGGAAAACGAAGAAGAGATGATTTTAGAGAAGGAGAAGGAGGAGGAGAGTGGACAGGGGAAGGGAGTAATTGAGAGGGAGGGAAGGAAAGGGAGGGGGAGGGAGGGACACATGGGACAAGAGGAAGGAAAGGCAAAGGACAGGATGAAAGGCGAAGAAGATAGAGAGAGTGACAAGATGAAGGGCTGAGAGAAAATGGGAGAAATAAAGAGAGGAGGAGGAGGAGGAGGGGCGGGAGATAAGACGGGAGACGGAGGAGGGTAAGGGCAAAAGAGAAGAGAGGAAAAGGAGAAGGAGGAGGAGGAGGGGGAGAGGAGGAGAGAAAATAGAGCAAGATGGAGAGGCGACAGACGAGACCAAACAGAGGGAAGAAAGGAAGGGAGAGAAATATTGGAGAAATGAAGAACGAGAGATAGTGTGTGTGTGTGTGTGTGTGTGTGTGTGTGTGTGTGTGTGTGTGTGTGTGTGTGTGTGAAAAACTTTGACACACACACACACACACACACACACACACACACACAGACACAAACACACAGCAAGCGGCTTACATACACACAGCACAACACCTCGCAGCCCAGCGCCCATCACACCTGCCCCTCTCTGTTACCTGAGCCGATGATGCAATAGTAGAAGGGTACAATCTTTCCCTCGATATACACCTCACGTCCGGAAAAGAATAGTCCCTTTTCCGGCTACTCTCTCTCTCTCTCCTCTTCCTTTATTTCCGTCTTCTCCGTTTCCCTTCTTTCCCTCTTCCATCTTCCTCCAATCCTCTCCTTTTCTTCTCATTTTCTCCCTCTCTTTCTCTTCCTTTCTCTATTCTTTTCTGTGTTTTTTTCTCACTTTCCTTTCTTTTCCCCGCCTTATACCTTTTCTAACCATTTTTATTTCTCTTCTCATTTTCATCCTTTATTTCTTTCTTCTTTTCCTCTTACCTGTCCTCCAGTACCTGTTTTCTCCCTTACAACTCCGTCTGCTAATTCACTCCCACCTTCACTACATAGCACTCCCTCTCTCCCTTCACCCAGCCTTAATTTTCTTCAAAACTCTTTTCCTGCTGATATTTGTTTCCTTCTTCCGCTCTCCATTATCCTTTTATTCAATCTTTTCCTCCCTACTTTTTGTGTCACTTCTCTTCATTATTTCTCCATCTTTTCTCCTCTATTTTTTTATTTTTCTCCTCCCTCCCCACTCTCTTCCATTTTTTTTCTCTCGTAACTCCCCCCGATGGACTGCGTCATCCCCAAGCATCATTGTTAACGGAAACCTTCTTCATCACCTTCACGTATCTCCCCGCAATGCTCCCATACTTTCAGGCTTCTTATGCGTTCCCTCCTGCTCTCCTTTCCTTTTTTTTTAAGATTATTTCCAATAAATTTATTCACCGACGTTTGTTTTCGTTTTTTTCTCGAGAGAGAGAGAGGAAGAAGTTTTACTTGTTTTTCAGTCAATCTTATAACCATCTGTCGATAACAATTTCGATTCTGCATGTTTAAGATTTCACTTATTTTCCATTTTCATTATCTTTAACGCTTTTCAACACTTTTTCTTCTTCAAACGCTTATTTTCACTAAGGTAAACAAAAGATAAAACACCACAATTAGGTCCCTGCAGTATTAGTTTTTTGCAGTTATATTTTGAGAGGTGCTAATATTTGCCTCACTACTATAAAAAAAAAAAAAACGCCACCGTCTCACGTGCGTTGCTGAGGGTGTGAAGATTGACAGGTGACGTGTGCTCCCCGTCACCTGCGTCTCATTAGCGCAGGTATTCCGCTACTCGGACATGTAGTACTAACACACCTTCAAGTGGGAGACGTACGATTCTTCCGACACCAAATGAGACTTAAATCAGCACTCCATCCTTAAATCAGCACTCCATCCCCTCTTGAAAGCACCTGGCGTGAGTGGGACCTTTGCTATAGGGGCAGGAAAGCGTTAGAGAGGATGAGAAGGTTATAAGAAAAGTACTAAGACATACACGACCATCAAAGCATCAGAGAAACTGTATTAACACAGTGAAAAACATCCCAAATAAACACCACTGAGTGCCAGGACTCGCGGTAACCTTTTAGCCCATCGGTGGTCTGGTCGGTATGCTGCCCTAACTTCTACTCAGAGGGCCCGGGTTCGAATCCTGGGACTCAGTGGTGTTCATTTGGGAAGACCATGAAAGAGATCAACAAATCACTTCATTACTCTATACTACGCACTTAGACATAAAAGACTATAAAATTGCTTCACAAATCACTTTATTACTACATAGTACGTTGTAAATAGGAAAAAAAAGAAAAAAAAGAAAAATATATGAAAGGAATGGAGTACCTCAACTTATATTTGTGACTTTATAAAAAGGGGCAAGAAATCGCTTATGAATTATAGAAGCCGATGCAAGTACTAAAAAAGTGAACGAGGAAGAAATAAAAAGTAATGAAAGAGAAATAAAAAGAATATAATTTCTTACCTTAGAGGCTTAGAGGACTTTGTAGAAAAGTAACCAACCAGAGATCTTAACTAACACATAGATCGATGCAATAAAAAAAGTGAAATGAATCTAAGAATAAATAGACAAACGACAGAGAAGAAACAAGAATTAAATACTTTACGTAAACGACAATCTATTAATAAATAAACGGAATCACAAATATAAAAAAAACAACTATGCAATGAAAAAATAAACTGTATGAAGAAGAAATAAACACTACAATAAGTAAATAGAGACCTTCCCGTAATACCTCACCTCCCTTACCTAATATTCCGGCCTGTAGACGCTTGGATGCAGCCTCGAGAGTAGTGTTATTGTTTTGCTGGTAACCGCTTTTCACTCGCTTCTCTAAACACTCTTCCTTCCGCCTCCTTTGACATGATTTTCCACCAGACCTTCCCTTTACACTCTGCCCTTATGGAACACCCTCCTAACACAGCTACCTTCCTCTCCTTCGTAGTCGTTTGTTCTTTGCCATCTTTTCTTCGTCGTTTTCTTCTTCTTCAGCTTCACCTTCTTCTTTTCT
>NC_066575.1:980000-1017500 GCF_024679095.1 Eriocheir sinensis | reverse complement strand
GCGGAACATGTATCCGTTACCAGAATCCCTTCAATCAATATAGATCAGAGTCACTGGCCTCGTTTGCTCGTCACGGGGGAAGTTTAATCCATCGCCCCGTTTATTTTTATATTTCGATTTTCCAACTTTTTCTATTTTCCATTCCAGGCGAGTGTGTGTTAGTGGCGGGGACGAGCAACACACCGTCATCACAAGTAAGTGTATGTATTTTTTTCTTCTTATATGTATGTGTTTGACTTCGAGTAGATATAGATTATAAGTGTGTGTGTGTGTGTGTGTGTGTGTGTGTGTGTGTGTGTGTGTGTAAAGATAAAAGACAGCACCAAAACAATCGCTTGCCGTGTGGAGGCCAGAAGATACCTTTGATTTTTTTTTTTTTTTATCATTCTGCTTCTGGTCCGGTGTTTTGTCGAGGGATGCAGGGGTTGTCAGGGATGATAGTGAAGAGATGAGGTTAAAGCTGAAATGGTGATGTTAAATGTGGGAAACTAGGATGGAACAATCATTGTGGGATAGTGATGAAGAAACATTGATTGATCACGGCGGGATGAAGAGTGGACACCCTTGATGCTGATGATAATGGCGATATGAACGAATGTTCGATAATTCCGGGCTGGAGGGGTCAGAATTCTAATTTCCTTATTTGATCTGGATAAAAATTATTCCTTGTTTTAGTGGTGAGGAAAATGAGAAATGGAAATAGCTGTGATAATGGATCAATCAATGCCGATATTGATGTGGTAATAAAAGGGGTAATTATCCTGATGCTGGAATCAATATAAGCTTTGGTGATTAGTGTGGCTGTGGAGGCGATACTAGTGAAATACATATGGCAGTGATGTGGCGGTGATTGTTGTGGTGATAGTGAAAATAGTGGTAGTACCGGTTGTCGTAGTTGTAGTGGTGATGGTGATAGTTGGGTTTAGAGTGATAATGGTGGAGATGGTGGTGATTGTGGTGATTGTTAGGGTGACGGTAGTATTGATTGTAGTGGTGATGGTGGTGGTGAATTTGGTGATAGTTGGTTTGAAAATAATAATGGTGGAGGTGATGATGATTATAGTGGTAATTATGGTGATACTCTGGTAGTGGTGGTACATGTGGCGGTGGTGGTGGTGGTGCCATAGCTTCTCCACTGATACTCCATTACATAGGAGGCTGAATTGAATCCTACTGTAATGGCGGATCCTACAAAACTGTATCCAACACTAAACTGGAAGTAGACATTATGTATAAGTTGATGCAATGCTTTAATTAGTGTTTAGCGAAGAGAGAGAGAGAGAGAGAGAGAGAGAGAGAGAGAGAGAGAGAGAGAGAGAGAGAGAGAGAGAGAGAGAGAGAGAGAGAGAGAGAGAGAGAGAGAGAGAGAGAGAGAATTGCCTGGCTCTCATTAGTTACCTGGGGACCCGTTTTACCTGGCGTATGAGGCGAGTCACGTCACATCCATCAAGGTCTGAGCATTCCTTGATTTCCTGCAGCCAGGGAGTGCTAGCGGGTGACGATTGCCAATTACCTGTGTGTGTGTGTGTGTGTGTGTGTGTGTGTGTGTGTGTGTGTGTGTGTGTGTGTTTGAGAAAGAAGAGAGAGCGTGATAGAGAGAGGGAGGTTTATCAAAGTTTTAATCAGTTACTTAATTGCACCTGAAGGCAAAATAATATTATTGCAAAAGCTTAAAGATACAACAAAGAATTATCTACACTTATAACCTCTAACGACAATATTTCACTTGCTCATTATTATTTTCCTATTAAACAGGACACCTCTCCTCCCGAAACTGACCCCTCTTTCGGCCACCATCTTGGATTCTTTTTAGGAGCAGCGAGTACCGGGCTTTTTTATTATTGTTTCCTTTTTATGTGTGCCCCTGAGCTGCCTCCTTTGTAAAAAAAAAGAAAAACATCACTCATATCCTTTGCTATAACATCACACACATTTCCGATCACTTCATATCCATTTCTATTTCGGTTTTCGTTTCGCAATTTTCTATTCGTCCGTTGCTTGATTCCCGGCTCCTCAAAATAAGCTGTCGGCGGTGTGTGATGCGTGTGGGTTAGTATTCTCCACGCATTCCAAGTTCTCGTGCACCAAGTCAATGGAATATTCCTGGATTTATCGCGGTTCACATTGCTCTACCTGTCTGGCCACCACTTACCTGTGTTGCGTGATTGCTTGATTGAACGAGTGTGCTTCGCCTTCTCATATGTTCCTCTTCCATTTCTTTCGATATACTTTCCTCTTTCCATTTTCATTCTGTTTTTTTTTTTTTTAGCGGGCGTTCGTCATCGTCTCTATCTTTTTCTCCTCACTTATTTTTTTATTCTTATTTATCACTTTTATTTATTTGTTTTTTTTCATAATATTTTTCTTATCCTTTTCTTTACTTTCCCCTCCTCCTCTTCCTCCTCCTCCTCCTCCTCATCTTCTGCTATTCTTCACTCTCCTCTCCTCCTCCATCTTCTCAACACTTTCTCTGCTACACATCGTCAGCCTTTTTCCAACATGATTTCAACTTTTCCTTAAACTTGCAGCTTCCTCTTCCCACACACTTGTCTTTCTTCTCCTTCCGATATTCCTTTGCTTCCTCCAGTTCCTCCTCCTTTTACGCATCGGTTCCTCGTCCTCCTCCTCCTCCTCCTCCTCCTCCTCCTCCTCCTCCTCCCCTTTTGATACAGTCCAGCTCCTTCACAGTTCCACGAGCGAGTCTGTGCAGAGTGAGTGTCTTCCTGTTCGGCGTTCGCCATCACATGTAACACGGAAAGGCTAGATGGGCCGTACATGATTGCCGTTAATTTTCAATGTTCTGTGATGGCTGACACAAAGCGAAAGAGAGAGAGAGAGAGAGAGAGAGAGAGAGAGAGAGAGAGAGAGAGAGAGAGAGAGAGAGAGAGAGAGAGAGAGAGAGAGAGAGAGAGAGAGAGAGAGAGAGAGAGAGAGAGAGAGAGAGAGAGAGAGAGAGAGAGAGAGAGAGAGAGAGAGAGAGAGAGAGAGAGACAGACAGACAGACAGACAGACAGACAGACCCTATTTATCATGTGTTGAATGGTTAAAGTCATGTCATGGTCGGAGGAATACAGGAAACGATGTATGAGATCAGAAAGCTTGTAGTTATTCACTGTCGGCAAAAAGGAATTGGTCTCCTTTCGGATCTGTTTTATTTCCACCGTAAAAGTTTTTTTATTTTTTCCCTCGCGTGTATACGAAGCTTTGTTGGGTGCATGTCTGAGAGCCATACAGTAAACTACGAGCGGCCACGAGTCTTTGTCCTTCCAAAAGACCGACAGAACCACCTTCTTTGTTTATTGCGCCCGCCAAGACAATCCGGTAGATGGACTTCTGATGAGGCTCGCCTTGGTTGTGGACGCGGTGCCCAGGTGTGCCAAGGTGTGGGAGGCTCCCGAGCGTCAGCATTCTCCCCGCACCCCTGGAGGGACTCGACTCTGTCCTCCGCCAAGTCTTCAGCCACTCAGAGGTTAGTCTTGGCCCAAAGCCGTTAGACCAAACAATTATCTTCCTCAGGAAGTCTTAATGAATCGTGAATGGTAATCCTGCAAAGATTATTGACTCGTTTACAAAATCATGGTGATTAGCTGTCATATCGCGCCTACCAACGCACCGTAATCAGTTGTTTACGCCGTCGCCCATTATCACTCCTCTAAATATTATGAGGAATTGAGAAACAAGAATACACGTTCTACCTGACGAGTTTGCTAACGGCAAGAAGCGCCTCTTACGTATTCGATAACAAGAAATCCAAACATTATGCTATTAGAATAGTTGTGTGATACAGGAGTGCTTGCATGGCAAAAGGAGGCAGTGTTGGGCACGATGCCGCTAATCCGCTAACCGCTAATTAGCGAAGCTAACTTTTTCGTTAGCTGATTAGCGTTTTCACTAACTTTGGAAACAGTTAGCGGACCAATTAGCTTCCGCTAAATGTTGTTCCACCTCCGCTAACTTTAAGACCACTAAAAAAATCATACAGGTTTTCTCTTGTCCGCTGTGGGCAGACACAGCACCAGTTTAGCCACATGGCGCAATAATTCCACGGCTTCCACTTTTGGGTTAATTAAGCATTAAAGTAGGGGAATTGGACAATTATAATTTTTTTTTTTTTTTTTTTTTGGTATTTTAGGGTAATGCATCTTCCATGTCCAACTCTTTAAACTCGGGATTTAATAAAAAGGCTACAACATATTGAAATATCAGGTCACTAGGCCTGTTTTTAAGGGTTTAGAGCCAAAATACTAAACCGAAGCTAAATCCATATATAAAAATGTTAGCGGTTAGCGTTAGCTTCCATTACTTTCTTTATCAGTTTAGCGGTTTTGCGTAAGCGAAGCTAACTTTTTAGTTAGTGGATTACCAGTTAGTGAAGCTAACTGCTCAGTTAGCGATGCCCACCACTGAACGGAGGAATCCCCAGAGTTAAACAAGAAAAAAAAACGCGTTATCATGTTCATACAAAGAAAAGAAAAGGAGATACAAAAGAATTAGCAAATTTAGTTTCGGACGTGTCAATATTTTTCTCTTAACCGACTTAAAGTTATGAAGAAGAAAATACAGTTGAAGGGCTATTCTTACAGTGTCTGCGAATGAAGGGAATGAAAGAACTTTTTTTTTTGTTCATAAACTCAAATCATGGTTAATATTTAAGTGAGCCTACTTGTATGCCAAAGTAAGCATAGGTCCCCCCAGTGAGGGTGAGCCGAGGCCTATTGAAGAGGTTAATTGCCTCCTCCGTGCAGGGCGGCCACCTGTGCCCCCGTGCAGGTCACAGCGGCCACGGATATTCATCCCTGAAACATCCTCCATATCAGATTTAACTCTGCTCCATCCGATGGACAGATTGGCCAGTCGATAATCCTCCTAGCGACCCAGAACGGTTCAGGCGCCCACACACAATCGCTTACCCTCGGTCTCCTTCCACAAAAAAGTGTACATGTCTGCGGTCTCTTTACTCACTGGATTTTGCCAGTCTCCACTTACTCCATACAACCGTTAGTAAGCAATACAATAAACAAGACTAAAGCCGTCCCACAGCCTCTTCGCCCCTGCGTGCGTTCGGGCAGCCTCACGCCGCCTGCCCCGCGCCCAGCCCAAGGTATATAGACTTTTGCCTGCCAGCTTCCCTCGGCCTGGATTTAGCGTGGAGCCCCGCCACCGAGCCCATCTTTATATATTGAGTCGGCCTAAGCTCGGGCTTTACGGCGCCCGCGTGTGAGAGACTGACCGCCGCAAGCCAGATCAAGATTGTGGCTGACCGCTGGACCCCGGCAGGTTGTTAGGGCACCGATGACGGCCACACATTTTGCCTGTATAGTTAACTACCTCCCCAGTGTATACATAGATTCCTTGTCATACATACCATATAATTTAGTATGAGTATGTTTTTTTGGGGGGGTCTCTGTGTGTCAGTTTCATATACTAATCGTCATTAGAGTATTTTCAGCCTCTCTCTTTTATCCTTTATCCTTGATATACTCATTTCCTCTTTCCATTTTTCATACCCTCTCTCTTCGAACACTTCCTGTTTTTTTTTTTTTTTTTTTTTTTTTTTAGACGCCAAGTTTCTCAAGTGTATGGTACTTCTGGCAGCATGCAGTGAGTGTACACCTTGCTCTTCATAAGAATGGCTGGTTGCTATTCACCATATTGACTGTGATAGCCAAAAAACCTCCATACCTTTCTTATTCTCTTTTTTCTACACCTTAGGCGGCGGAATTTGAATAAGAGACAAAACAAGTGTGTGCATGCATTAACCTGCCTCCAAAAATTAGTCAACGACGACTGTTCTGGGAATTAGTCACGTGTAACTAAAAACAACGACAAGAATGAAAACTTTAGACGCTGTTTGTGAAGAATAGTACGTAACAAAAAAGGATGAAGGAAAACATTGTGCTGGTGTCGGGTGGGAGAGGGGAGCCGGCATGCAGTGATGATGCTGCTGGTGGTGGAGGAAACAGAGAATGGCAGCTTCAAAAATAATAAATGAATGGTCAAGGAATGTGGAAGAAAAAAATACGCCTAGCTGTGTGTGTGTGTGTGTGTCTCTGTGTGTGTGTGTGTGTGTGTGTGTGTGTGTGTGTGTGTGTGTGTGTGTGTGTTTTCCCCGTCTTACTTTCCATTATGTGATTGCTCATGTTTGTCTGTGGCGAGGGAAGGAATGCCTTGCCTCCGAGAGAATGACGTGAGAGGGAGGAAAGGGGACAGGCATAGAGGAGGAATGCAAGGAGGAAAATCTTGAGGAGGGAGGAAGGAGGAGAAAGTGAGAGGGAGGAAAGGGGACAGGCATGGAGGAGGAATGCAAGGAGGAGAATCTTGAGGAGGGAGGAAGGAGGAGAAAGTGAGAGGGAGGAAAGGGGACAAGAGTGTTTACAGCCCGGCACGTGTTGGCGACTCGCGTGTTTATGTTTGTTTACAAGACTGAATGGGACGGCGCCACGCGAACTTGACAAGGGCGACAGTCTCCTCTCCCACGTCATCCATCCCTCCTCCTTCTCCTCCTCCTCCTCCTCATCCTTCTCCTCCTCCTCTTTCCTCCCTCCTCTTTTTCCTCTTACTTATGCATATATATTCACAAAGATATATATGACGGACCATTATAACTTACCTGGACATCAAACCTCATGACTACCCAACACACCGCCTGTCACCTGCTCCTTCTGTGGTCCTCTGATGCTAGTCCTTGACCTCAGCTTCTCATATTCTTCCTCTATTTACTCTCCATATTCGGTGCCTTCTGTTCCTCCTTCTACCGGACATCGACCTCCATATATTAGGTGATAGTCAACCTAATTTATCTTCTTCTATTATTCACTATCCCTCTTTTCCTCCCCATTCTCCTCCTCCTCTTCTTTATTCTCCTTCCCCTTCTCACCCTCGTTTACCCCTCTTTCTATTCCTCTCCTCCTCCTCCTCCTCCTCCTCCTCCTCTTCTTTATTCTCCTTCCCCTACTCACCCTCGTTTACCCCTCATTCTATTCTTCTCTTCCTCCTCCTCCTCCTCCTCCTCCTCCTCTTCCTAATCAGAGGTAACGAGCCTGTCACCACCATCTCGGCCGTCTCAGCATCCCTTCCCTCCCTTCCCGCTGATCTCATTCATCTCATCAACAACCCCGAGGATGCTACATTGCCCGCTGCTTCTCCGCCTTTCTTCTATCCTGTGTTTCTTTCTGCCGTCTCTGATTTTCTTTTTTCCCTGTCTCGTTTTCGTTTTTTGCTCTGCTGCTGGTGTTGTTATTACTCGGCTTTCTTTTTTTCTTTTTTCTCCTCCTTTATTTCTCATTATGATCAGTTACTCTTTTCTTTTTTTTAATTCTTGGCTTCTCATGCTTGCTTATTTTTTTCACTTTCTATTCTGTTTTTTTTTTTCTTCACTTTTCGAGTAGAGACTTCATGAAATACTGTCATTAATTTGTTCTTTTTCTTCTTCTTCTTCTTCTTCTTCTTCTTCTTCTTCTTTTTCTCTTTTTTTCTTCTTCTTCTTCTTCTTCTTCATATTATTATTTTTATTTTTGTTATTATTATTATTATTATTATTATTAGTAGTAGTAGTAGTAGTAGTATTAGTATTAGTATTATTATTATCATCATTATTTCTATTATTATTATTGTTATTATTATTATCATTATTATTATTATTATCATTATTATATATATTGTCATTATCATCGTCATCGTATTACATGACCTTTAAATAAACCCTTGCACTTCCCCCTCTCCTCTTCTTCCTCCTCCTCCTCCTCCTCCTCCTTCATTTCCTTTCCTCATCATCATCCGTTTCCTACTCCTCGTCTTTCACTTTTTCCTTTTCTTTCTTCTCTTTTCTTTTTTCCTTCTTTCCATTCTTCTCTCCTACTTTAGTCTCCCGAACTTCCCAATCCTCTTTGCCTAAACTTATTGATTGGTTTTCGTAATTTTCTTTCACTGTCAGAGAGAGAGAGAGAGAGAGAGAGAGAGAGAGAGAGAGAGAGAGAGAGAGAGAGAGAGAGAGAGAGAGAGAGAGAGAGAGAGAGAGAGAGAGAGAGAGAGAGAGAGAGAGAGAGAGTGTGTGTGTGTGTGTGTGTGTGTGTGTGTGTGTGTGTGTGTGTGTGTGTGTGTGTGTGTGTGTGTGTGTTTTCCCCGTCTCACTTTCCATTACGTGATTGCTCATGTTTGTCTGTGGCGAGGGAAGGAATGTCTTGCCTCCGATAGAATGACGTGAGAGGGAGGAAAGAGGACAGGCATGGAGGAGGAATGCAAGGAGAAGAATCTTGAGGAGGGAGGAAGGAGGAGAAAGTGAGAGGGAGGAAAGGGGACGAGCGTGAAGGGAAGAAGGAAGAAGGAGGAAAGGAGGAGAGAGCGATAAAAGAGAGTAAAGAGAGGAGGGAAAAAGGAGGGAGGAATGCAAGGAGGAGAATCTTAAGGAAGGAGGAAGGAGGAGGAAGTGTGTGAAGAAAAGATGGAGGAAGGAGGAAAGGAGGAGAAAGCGATAAAAGAGAGTAAGGAAAAAAAGGAGAAGAGAGAGCTTGAAAGGAGGAGAATGTTTAGGAGGAAGGAGAATGAGCAGGAGGACAAAGCTTAAGAAAATGAGAAAAGAAAGGAAGAAAAAGAGTGATGATGATGAGGAGGAGGAGAAGGAGAAGGAGGAGAAAGTAACAAGGAGGAGGAGGAAGAGGAGGAAAAGGAGGAGGATGAGGAGGAGATAATAAGCTCCACTACCTCCATCCTCACAGTCAGATGAAAGAGAAGAAAATGGATGAAGAGGAAAACGAGAACACAGGAAGAAGAGTAGGAAGAGGAAGAGGAGAGAAGGAAATGGAAGAGGAAGGTAATTTTTCGAAGGAGGAGGAGGACTGATGGTATAGAGGAGGCAGAAGAAGAGGAGAGAAGAAAATGGATGAGGAAGGTAATTTTTCGAAGGAGGAGGAGGACTGATGATATGGAGGAGGCAGAAGAAGAGGAGAGAAGAAAATGGAAGAGGAAGGTAATTTTTCGAAGGAGGAGGAGGACTGATGGTATGGAGGAGGCAGAAGAAGAGGAGAGAAGAAAATGGAAGAGGAAGGTAATTTTTCGAAGGAGGAGGAGGACTGATGGTATGGAGGAAGCAGAGGAGGGAGGAGGAAAAAGACGGGGCTGCGTTTTGGTAGGAGGAATGAGTGCTGTTGTTGGTGTCGTTTGTGGTGGTGGTGGTGATGGTGGTGTTGGTTGTAGGAAAAGTTTCACCACATAGCATAGGGGGGTATTTTCCTAAGAGAGAAGAGAAAAACGAGAAAAAAAATAATAAAAAGGAAAAAATATATAATCAAGTCATTTTACCGTTTTCACAATAGAATAAATGTATAGGAAAGTGTTATTTTGTACACTAAAAGGTATAGCACTATGGGCCGAACGTACTGTATAAAAGGAACATGTGGAATGGAAACAGAAACGAGTGAATATGATATACCAAAAAAAATTATCGGGCGAATGCGACAGTGGCACCAGCTGACAGCACGTTCGGAATGCGTTACAAGTAAATCCAATACATGAACAGGAAAAAAAATGAAATCTGAAATGCAAAATACCTTCCCTGAAATGTTCTGTTGAAAAGCGTTGACGAAATTACCTTGACATGCGTAAACAAAAAAGGAAAAGCTAAAGTTCGGGGCACACGCTGTATGTAGCTGCGCGCTGCCTCGGGGCTCTTCTCCGTTGCATTTACCCTTCAGAGCAGGTGTGACAGACTGATTTTTAAAAAGCCAGGTATGATAATGCATTAGGCACGAAAAAAGTTGCTAGATAGTTATAAGTATACATTGTAATGATTAGTTTATCAGTATAGTCAGTGTGCTATTTTGTTTTTAGGAACGTTTCTCTTTGAACGTTTTCTTGGATCGTTTTATTAGATCGCTTCCTTGGATCGTTTTCTTGGATAGTTTTCTTGGATCGTTTTCTTGGATAGTTTTCTTGGATAGTTTTCTTGGATCGTTTTCTTGGATAGTTTTCTTAGATAGTTTTCTTGGATCGTTTTCTTAGATACTTTTCTTAGATAGTTTTCTTGGATCGTTTTCTTGGAACGTTTTCTTGGAACGTTTTTTGGATCGTTTTTCTTGGATCAATAATTCGATTTTCATTTTCATATTAAAGTTGATGTGTCAGACTTTATCGCATTTAGTTGGAGGTAAGGGGGAAGGTGTTATTGTTTATTATGATAGCGAAGGTGTGTGGTGGTGGGAGTGTGCTGTGCTGTGTTATGGAGGAAGGGATGAAGGTTCTGGTTAGGGTAGATTGCGGTAGGTGGTGATGGTGTGTGATGTGGTGTATGGTGGTATAGTAGCGGGCAGGACAACGATGATGGTAAGTTATGGTGTGGCGGTGTGTGGTGGCGTAGTGATGGTAGTGTTGCGGTTAGTGTCGTTGGTAGTGTATGGTTGTGTTCGGTGGTGCTGCGTAGATCTGGTTAAGTGTTAGTGTATGTTGCTGTGGTATTGTATAGTGGTGTTAAGTAATGGCGTTCCCGTACTTATGATGCAGTGGTGTAGTGTGTGTCAGTGTTTGTGTTTTTTTATGTAGTAGGGGGCGTTGCGGTAGTGTTATTGCAGTGGCAGTGTTTATTGCGATGGGTGAGTGTGTTGGTGTCCGAGGGTTAGTAACAGAGGTGCGGGTTGTGGTGTGCCTCGCCTCCACTGTTCAGTATATTTGTTGCTGCAGGGCTTACGAGGGCTCACTTTCATAGATTTCCCCTGTTTTCTCTCTCTCTCTCTCTCTCTCTCACACACACACACACACACACAGGACAATAATTTTGACGTGATGACTGTCATAAAAAGATAATGTTTCAACCCAAAATGATTTATCTGTTTGTGTCTGTGTGTGTGTGTGTGTGTGTGCGCTTGCGATTTCAGAGAGAGAGAGAGAGAGAGAGAGAGAGAGAGAGAGAGAGAGAGAGAGAGAGAGAGAGAGAGAGAGAGAGAGAGAGAGAGAGAGAGAGAGAGAGAGAGAGAGAGAGAGAGAGAGAGAGAGAGAGAGAGAATGTAACATTATATTCTCCCATATTTGGAGTATGCGACCAGAATTTTCAGCACTGCCATCCCTGTGCTTTCATGCGTAGAGCTGAAAGAATTAAATAATAAAAGAGGAGGATAGTGCAATAAAATTCAAAATGTAATCATGTTATGACCCCTGCTAGATAGGCGGCGAGATAACATGTTAGGGCATGAAGCAGACACACATAGGCGGATATTACATACAGTTAGGCAGTGAAATACATGTTAGGACATCATACAGACATACATAGACGTACATGCATACATAAAGGCAGAGAGAGAGAGAGAGAGAGAGAGAGAGAGAGAGAGAGAGAGAGAGAGAGAGAGAGAGAGAGAGAGAGAGAGAGAGAGAGAGAGAGAGAGAGAGAGAGAGAGAGAGAGAGAGAGAGAGAGAGAGAGAATCATTTAGAATTTTATCTCTAATATTCAGTGGCTGCCGCGCATGAAAACAGTGTTGCTAATTTGTTGTTCACGCTGACGTTTAATTGGTACACGCCGGGAAAATACCCAGAAAAATGCCCAATTGTTTGTAGTAGCACGCCTCAACACACACACACACACACACACACACACACCCACCCACACACACTGTCTGTATAAAGACGTTGGCGTCATTTTGTTAAAAGCATTTTCCTATCAAGAACCCAGCCCCGAGTGGTGTGTGTGTGTGTGTGTGTGTGTGTGTGTGTGTGTGTGTGTGTTTGTAGGTGTGCATTTTGTGTGTTTTTTTCTGTGTGTGTCTGTGGGTGTGTATTTTGTGTGTGTGTGTGTGTGTGTGTGTGTGTGTGTGTGTGTTTGGGAGGGAATGTGACTGTTGGATGCACCGACTGTGATTGTATGAGAGAGAGAGAGAGAGAGAGAGAGAGAGAGAGAGAGAGAGAGAGAGAGAGAGAGAGAGAGAGAGAGAGAGAGAGAGAGAGAGAGAGAGAGAGAGAGAGAGAGAGAGAGAGAGAGAAACCTGTACCACCACCATAAAACCTCTTTCTCCACCACCACTACTAAAACCTCTTCTACCACCAACACCAACACCACCAACAACACCACCACCAACACCAACACCCCCACCAACACCACGACCACAAGACCCCCCTCCCCTCTTCCCACTAACGTCACCATAACAGTCACAGTCACTCACCGCCACCATCACCACCACCACAGTTCCTTCCCATTCCCCGCCCTCCGAGAGAGAGAGAGAGAGAGAGAGAGAGAGAGAGAGAGAGAGAGAGAGAGAGAGAGAGAGAGAGAGAGAGAGAGAGAGAGAGAGAGAGAGAGAGAGAGAGAGAGAGAGAGAGAGAGAGAGGAGGGGGGAGGGGGTGACGCTCCGCACTGCACCTGTTCCAATTTACATATCTGCTAATTTTCATCCTAATTTCCCCTCCTCATCGTACCTGGAATTTTGCTGAATGTCATTAAGCCTTGACAGGAAATTAATGACTCAGTTAATGGCTGGTAACTTACCAGCCAACTGAGGAATTTAACTGTGCGTTTGTGAATAAATGTAAAGAAGACCTCTCACTCCCAATGACGAAAATTAATCAAATGACGAAAACCCAAAACTATTAGACGCGTGTTCATTTTTATTGTTATGAGAACCATGAAAAAAATACGTACTGGGAAATACTGGAGTACATTTGCAGAGATTACGCAAAGCTGTATTAGTATGGATGTAGATATAAATGTGTTTTAGCAAAGCATGGAACGGGAACAAGTAGCAAGTCAGGAAAGATTCTAAAGCGGAAAGCATTTACATAGATAAAGTAGAAAGCATTGCAGAAGACATGGGAATATATGCATAAGTAAGAGTTCTTCCAGTACACTTGTAGATGTTAAGAAAATTTCGGCCATAGAAATTGAGAACGATAACTGAAATATAAATGACTTCCAAAATTGGACTCCTGCTGACGTATGAGAGGATGTTTATCTAACCTATTAAGAGGCTGAAGATAAAGAAGTAAACGTGAAAATATGGAAATGATAAGAGAAAATGAAATGTGAGTACCTAAGATTTTTTTTTAAATTCCAAAGTTATTACGTAAAGGTGTTAATGAAATGGGATGAAAAAAAATCAAAGAACTAATGACAGAAAACGAGTTGAAGAAGAAAATATGGAAATAACACCCAAGAATTCTTTTAGACTTCAAAGACGATAAGGAAAAGTAATAAAATAGAACGAGAGAAAAGAATCAAACGAATATGACAGAAAGGAGAAGTCAAAGAAACAATAATACTGACCTGAAAAATACAGGTAAACAACATGAACAGGTGGAGAGTCCTAGGCAATGATGGTTCCTAATCACCTTTATCGCGACGGATGAGTTCATTAATTGCATTCCTCGATCGAAAAAAATAATCGAGGTATGACAGCAAATGGTGTGTGTGTGTGTGTGTGTGTGTGTGTGTGTGTGTGTGTGTGTGTGATGGCTGCATTCCCTGTCTTCTTAGAACTAGGACGGATTGAAATTAGCAATACGGAAAGATACACTCATTTATGTTTTATTTTATAGGAGGAGTGTTTAGTGGGCTTTTTTTTTTTTTTTTTTTTTTTACCTATGAGCTGCTTCCTTTACCATTAAAAACAAGACGTGCAGCCATCCTCGTATACTCGGTCTTCGGATGGGTAAGTCAGGAAGTGAAGGTGAGGGGAAACTAACCAGAAAAAACACCGCATTTATTTCTTTATCGTATCTGAGTCTCTGCTTTTTGTTAATTTACCTTTTGCCGCGCAAGTTTCCTCGACGCCTTGTTGTTCTTGACTTTAAACCGGAAACATTTGTCCAACCACTTAAAAGAAAACAAGTGGTAGAAAAAAAAATAATAGAAGGAAAAAACAGAGACCAACACATGCATCAAAAGTTATGTGACGGCTCAAAGTTATGCTAAAACTGGAGAGAGAGAGAGAGAGAGAGAGAGAGAGAGAGAGAGAGAGAGAGAGAGAGAGAGAGAGAGAGAGAGAGAGAGAGAGAGAGAGAGAGAGAGAGAGAGAGAGAGAGAGAGAGAGAGAGAGAGAGAGAGAGAGAGAGAGAGAGAGAGAGAGAGAGAGAGAGAGAGAGAGCAAGTCAATAGACCAACAAGACACGCCAAAGAGAATAAAAAAAGCTTCATGTTTGTGTGAAGTTCGAAACAAACAAAATCAAAAATAAACTTCTCACCACAGAACGGTCGTGTGTGTGTGTGTGTGTGTGTGTGTGTGTGTGTGTGTGTGTACCTGTCGCCCTCATTAACCATAACGCCGGAAACACCTCTAATTAGGGAGCAGGTGTTTAACTATTATTCAGGAAGCTCCGGAGCCGCCTAAAAATGGAACTCACTCAAGAGCGATAAATTATCTTCATGGAGGAGGAGGAGGAAAAAGAGGAGGGGAGGAGGAGGAGGAGGGGGGGGAGGAGAAGAAGGAAAAGGAGGAGGAATAAAAGGACAAGAGAGAAAAATAGTGGAGCAGGAGGAAGATGAGGAAGTTGTTTGAATAAGGTAGGAAAAAAAGGTGGAAAAAAAGATGTTGTGGATAAGCCTTCGTTCCTCCACTGTAAGGAATGTTACTGACGAAAGAGGAGGAAAAACAGTCTATAGGTGAAAAAGAAAAGAAACTTAGAATAGACAGGAATAGATATAATGAATAGGAAGAGATAGAATGTTTGTTTTTTCTAGGAGCAAAGTGTAGAAGATAAAATGTTGTGGGTTCCGTGTCAGGAGCAAAAAATATCACAATTGCCTACTTTATTCCAATGTAGTGACCTGTCGTCCTCTCTCTCTCTCACACACACACACACACACACACACACACACACACACAATCACAATCACGATCACATTCACGACCGCTGGATGTTATTTTTTGTTAGCGTTCTGTGGTGGGCATTGGCGGGTGGACATTGGATGGTGAGGGTTGGGGGTGTGGTCAGCAGTTACACACGGGAAACTAGGAAACTCAACACCGCAGAGTCGAAGTAAATCTAGAAGTTGCCCGCAAGACATGGGAGAAACTTGACCAACAAGAAGACATGAACTACGCTCACGTCAGTATCTTATTGTTAGCACACACACCACTTGACGTGACGGCTGCGGCAGCGAGGGGAAGTTCATGGGACTGATGATCTGCCGTGTAAGTTTTTCAGCTATGAACACACACACACACACACACACACACACACAGGTGGTGGCTGAGTGGCCAGCGTGCCGACTTGGAGTCCAGGAGGACGCGCGCGTTCGCATCCCGTCCGCCACCACAAGCTGACAATTTTCACTCATCACCGAATGGCCTAAGACTAACCACTTTGCTGTCCTGAGACCACCTGTCAACCCGGACCCTAGATTATCTCTCAAAAGGAGGATAAAAAATAAACTCCTAGGGACAGTATGAGCCAAGCAGGATGGCGCCACTATAAACACTTGCCTGCGCCTTACGAGGCTGGGGCCGACCACCAAGCCCCACCAAGAAAGCCTACCGGTGCCATAGGCGGAACGTAAAAAAATACGCACGCTATATCTGTCTATCTGTTTGTATCTATTTATATTTTCTATCATCATCTCTATCCTTCTGTCCATCAATTACCTGCAGAATCTAGGATGAAAGGGAGGCACCGAGGTACTGGCTGGACGGACGGAGTACAAGAGGGCTGCGAGAAAATAACATTTCCCTTTCCGCCGCCGACCACCTTCCCAAATTTGTAACCAATCTGAATACTGAATATTGGGGCCGGGGAGAGAGAGAGAGAGAGAGAGAGAGAGAGAGAGAGAGAGAGAGAGAGAGAGAGAGAGAGAGAGAGAGAGAGAGAGAGAGAGAGAGAGAGAGAGAGAGAGAGAGAGAGAGAGAGAGAATGCTCGTGCCCCGCAAAAATTTGGTCTGGTAAATGCTCATCTCTGCTAATTACATCGCCTCACCTGTGTCTTTTTCTTCTGCAGATCCTGAGTGCCGCCATCTCGAACTCGCCAAACGACCTTCCTCCAAGCACACTTGCCCCGTGAAGCCCCAGGTTTGTCTCCGCCTCCCCACCCCTGTAGTGCACCGTAGGGGGGAAGAGGAGAACGCTGAGCGTCCTCCTCGTCCCGAGAACTCAATATTCAGCTTACAAACAAGCTGCTGAACTCAAGATTGCCTGCAGCACGTCCCGGGAGGCTGCGGTGGGGGAAGGGATGTGGATATGAAGCACTTAGTGTTTCCCCGGCATTGAACACGATGCCTGGAAACGTATTGTGCGCTAAGGGGGAGAGAAATGCTTTGCGGCGACTGACTTGACTTAGAAGACTTCCTGCTTCGTTGTCTCCCAGAAACCGTGCGAGAGGGTGACAGTATCCTGCTGCTCCCGCCGAGGATGGGCGCCGAGATTATCGTCACCTTTGGGAAGCCCACGCGTTTTGATGTGCATTAGCTTGTGTGATTGTGAGGTATGGACGAAATGTCGGACAATCGGTGACTGTGTGGCGTGAGCGTGGTCATGGTGCGCCTCTGCCCACACTGGGAGCCACAGCGCCGCCCCCCACAGTCTCGCCGAGCCTAGGGGCCGCCCACACTCACGCACCTGGAACTATGGGTACAAAGCCGACCATTGCCGGTGCAATCAGAGACATTTGGTTAAACAAAAAGAGAAAGGCCAACAGCTCTGCCCTGCACACGGCCGTCACCCTCCTGCCGCAGGAGGCGAGCCCGGGGGACGGCCACTATGACGCCTTGGCGCCGCACCTCGACGCCAGCCAGTCTCACACCTTCGAGAGTGTCGTCGATCCTCTGACCTGGAGCGGTGACCTCGATGACCTCGGCGCTGAGTGCGTGTTGCCCAGCCTGGAGGTCAACAGTACCATCCTGGCCGACGAGGAAGTGACCTTCCAGTGCAATGACATGCTGGACGTTGTGTCTCCCGGCGCGCCCTGCTGGATCACCGCTCTCAGGGACTGCTTGCGGCCAGACAGGATGCCGCTGGGAGACGCCATTGGGCAGAACGCCACTCTTGCCACGGACACGGGCACCACCCGCGCCTGTGTCACGTGTTTACGGGAAAACACTACAAATTTTTGGGTCCTGAGGTTCAACATGAGTGAGAACATGTTTTCTTCGATGTTATCGTACGGCAGTGAGCTCCTTTGTTCCCTGGGCTCGTGCTACTCGCCCCTCTGTGACGGGCTGGGGGCCCTGCCCACGGCCACCCAGCCTCCAGCCAACCCTTCGCCCAACACCTCGCTGCCCATCCTCCCAGTGCCCTCCCTCCCCCCTTCCACCACAATCCCGCCGCTCCATATCGCCCACTGCCGCCTGCCCGACCTAATTCAAGTAGGCAGTCCTACGCCCTTCAATCTCAGTCACGGCGACCCTTTCCTCAACACCACGGCGTCGGGCGTAGCTGGCGGCGGTGAGGGCTACGAGTACGACTTTTCCTTCCTGTTCCTGTTCCTGTTCATCCTGGCGGGCGGCATCGGCAACATCCTCGTCTGCCTTGCGGTGAGTCGAGCAAAGCTTCTTTTCCGCCTTTCATTATAACCTTCGTATTGTTCCACCTGCCATGTGTCCTCTGAGTCATTGTTTGTTGTCATCTCAGCCGCACAGTTTTTTTTTTTTGCCATCGTCTTTGCTTGTTTACTTGTCTCTTTGTCAGCACTGTTCCTCGTAAAGGTATGAGCGGATTTTCGTGAACTTTATGAAATATGCATTCCGTTTTCCTTTTCTTTCTTCTAAGCCTCTGGACATTACAAAGAAAAATCTAATCTGATGAACTAATCTGTCCACAAATCAACACAAGTCTTTGTGGCGTTCTGCTAGTGGACCGTCAAATGATTCATTATCCAGAAGTCTCTCTTTCTCTCTCAGCTTGTCACGTGGACAGCCTTGACAGACATTCCAGCCGTCTCCATGTTTTTTCGTTTTGAAATAATATTCTCTGGACACTCACACAACGCAACGCTCTTCATAACAATGGTATTTGTCACAAAGACATCAGGCGAAGAAGAACGCGAGAGACAACAAGGAAAACAAGTCTACGCAAGGCTCCCGCTGAACAGAAATGCCGATGAAAGTGAATCACAGCCTCCCGTGGGTGACATGCCTCAGGAAACACACACACACACACACACACACACACACACACACACACACACACACACACACACACACACACACACACACAAACACACACAGACACCCTCTTCCATTATTTTCTCGTATTTTCTACATTCTTCTTGCTCTTTATGCAACTTTTGAGCTCACTTTTATGACACCCCAAAGATCCGTCATCAGAACTCTTGAAAGCTCAGTCGGGGAAACTGCTGGCTGGCGATCGCGAGTTTAGATCGTTATCAGACATGGTGGCACACACACACACACACACACTCTCTCTCTCACAAAAAAACTCGCAATATTCAGACCATCAAGCGTGTCTCATCATCGGCAATCACTCCTCGACACTCCCGGCATCGCTCGCGTCCTCCCTGCCCCGCGCGGCCTTGACCTGTTCTGCCGCTCAGGTGTCACGGCTGGATCAAACGTTCCTCACATCCGTCACCGTTTTGTGATCCGCCGCTTGAACGTGAGGAATACTAACGATTTATCGGTAGTGCATTAATTACAAACGGTTTTTCGATGATTCTCTACGTGTCTATGTATCGTTACCGTCTCTCATTGTTATTTTATACAGCTGCATTTAGTAATTTTTCCGGGTTTTTTTCAGCTGTCCGGTTATTTTAGGCATTATTCCTGTTTCTACACCGTTCTCGAATTTTTATGAATCAACACGTAATATCAGTTGCATTGAAGAAAATATTCATGACTGATTTATTTACACGTCGACTCTAAATAAATCAGTCATGAATATTTTCTTCAATGCAACTGATATTACGTGTTGATTCATAAAAATTCGAGAACGGTGTAGAAACAGGAATAATGCCAAGGATTGATATGTTTCATTAATTGTACGTGTGAGACAATTCATGCAAACGAAATCAAAGTCAGTCAGGTTCTCAGTATTACCTGCTGTCAGATCACGTTTGATTTGTCAGCTTCACCTGCAATGCACACGGATATTATCAGTTCTAATACATATCAGTCTGTACGTCCGCCCATCTGCATGTGTGTGTGGGTGTGGGCGTTGGTGCGCGTGTGTAATTCGCCTGCCTGCATCTTCCTGAAATGAGAAACTCATGTGTCTCGGCTCTGAAGCCTTGGATTTTCACGCTTAGTATATTCGCCTTTGGCGGTACGAGGCCACCTCTCCGAGGGCCGAGTCACAAGCCCAGGCTAATGTCCTGCACCCATTCATTGCTGGATGAACAGTTCGTCTCCACTCCGCCTGGGAATTGAATCCGATATCTTTCTGAATAGAGCTTGCTAACCTATGCACATACTCAGGAGGCGGGACACAACTCCTGAATGGAACCATCACCCACTTACTCCAGGGTGGAGAGCGGCGCGAATGAAAGGAGACTGACCATCCGGCTCCAATCAGTATGGGAATCTAACCAGTGATCTTTCGGTTGTGAGCCAAGCGTGCTGACCACTGCACTACGGAGTTCCGTGTGTGTGTGTGTGTGTGTGTGTGTGTGTGTGTGTGTGTGTGTGTGTGTGTTGGTTTACACTGCCAAGAGAGAGGTGCGCACCGCGGCAGCTCTCTCCATATGGACCCTCCGCGCACACCTTTTGTGTTACATTAATATTAGGATCTTTACGAGGCGTTGGTTCCTTTTTATTCTTCCTTTATAAAGTTATTCAATTAGATGGACAAGAAGTTGCAGGCTAAGTCATACGTGAAAGTTTAATTAAAGGCCAACGGATGACGCATGGTGCCCGCCTGTCCGTCTGTGTCAGTATGTCTGTCTGCCTGTGTGTGTGTGTGTGTGTGTGTGTGTGTGTGTGTGTGTGTGTGCGTGTATTTTCTCCTTTCCTCATATATAAAACTTACGCTAAATATTACACGTCTTTCCACTCTCTACCTAACGTCCCAACTTCTGTTCCTCCCATTCCACCCTTCCCCCTTCACCCTGCTCCTCCCATTCCACCCTTCCCCCTTCACCCTGTTCCTCCCATTCCACCCTTCCCCCTGCACCCTGTTCCTCCCATTCCACCCTTAACATTTCACATTGTTCCTCACATTCAACCCTTCCTCCTTAACCCTGTTCCTCCCATTCCACCCTTCCCCCTTCACCCTGTTTCTCCCATTCCACCCTTCCCCCTTCACCCTGTTTCCCCCATTCCACCCTTCCCCCTTCACCCACACCTTTCCCGACCACCAGTCACTCTTTCCTCATTCAGTTCATTTTTTTTCTACACTCGCGGATCGCTTTCCTTCCTGTCAAGACCTTTATCCTTCTGTGTCATGGTTTTTTATATATTTAGTTTTCTTTCATGTTATTTTTTATATATTTAGTTTACGTTACTTCTCTCGCTTTACAACCTAACTCTCATTCCCCGTTCTTACATTCTACCTTACAGTATCCTCATTTATCCCGTGATGCCTATTCTTTCACATTAAATTTATCTATATATATCCCTCTCCTCCTCCTTGCTTACTGCTATTCTGTACCCTTTCACCTCCTTTTTACCCCGTTGTTGTATCTCTTCGCTTTGCCTCTTTGTCCTCACTTTCGTCGTTTGTCACTTTCGCTTCCGGCTTTTAATTTCATGTTTCATTTTTTTCCGCCGCCTCCGCCACCACCACCGCCACCACCGCCACCATTCATCTTTTTCAATTTTCTTATAATCATTGTAATTCATGCGTATCCTCCTCGCATCACGTTTTCTTTTCTTCTTGATCATCTTCTTTTTCTCTTTCTTCCTCCTCCTCCTCTTCCTGCTGCTCCTCCTCCTGTCTCTCGTCCGCCTTTTTCAAGCTTGTTTTCAAAAGTAACTTGCGAAAAAACAAAAAAGAAAAAAAAAATAATAATGAACTTGAACAACTGTATGTGTTTTTCTCTCTCTCTCGTCTTTCGTAACACAGTTTTCTCTTTTCATTGTTTCTTTACGTTATTCATAAGCTATAATTTTATCTCTTTTATCTCCTTTTCATCTTTACAATTTCCTTCCAAGGGTAACTCAGCCTCCCTCCCTCCCTCTCTCTCTTACTCGATTCCTTCCTTTCATCCGTTTCCTTCTGCGTCCCTTCCTCCCTCACTCCTCTTGTTCTTTACTTCCTTACCTCTCTCCTTCTATTTACTTCTTCCATTTACCCTCCATCCTTCCCTTCATCCCTTCCTCTCACTCGTCTCCCCTCCTTTCATCCGTTTTGCTTCTGTGTCCCTTCCTCTCTAACTCCTTTTGCCGTCTCCTTTTCTTATTTTTTCCCTCTCTTCATCCCTTCACATCTCTCTTCCACTCCCCCTCCCTCTTTCCTTCTCTCCCCCTCTCCCTCTCCCCGAGCTACAAAAAGGATCAGGACTCCTCAAAAGCGCTTGGAAAATGGAATCGGAGGTAACTTTCACCGCCGATCCTTTTATGTTGGAACCGTCGACCCTTTTGACCTGCGATTCAATTATGTAGCGTCTGATCGTGTCTCCCTCCCTCCCTCCCCCCACCTACCGATGTTCCTTGAGGCATGTACAGCGGACCCTTCTTGATTCCCCGCTCGCGCGCACACACACACACACACACACACACACACACACAAACGACTCGCCTTTACCTGTTCTCACCTCAAACACACTCACTCTTGGTTACACTCACTTTGCACTCACGCTCCCTTGCTGCACCTCAACAGTTTCGTTTTGCTTGTGTTTTTTCTCTCTCTCTCATTTTTTGGGTGTGTCTAATGTGTAGTTTATGTGTGGCTATTCGGGCGCTCTTGCCTGTTCATGTGGTTGGCTGCCCCGTCACCTCCCTGCCTCACCTGCCCACGCCGCGGCAGGTCACCATGGTTACCTCCAGCAGGTGTTACCGCGTCCCCAGGCACTCAGTCACTCACCAGAGCGTGGCGGCTGTGGACAGCTGACCTGGCCGAGTGTCACTCATCCGTGCCAGGGTTCGGGGCTCAGGTCGGAGGGTCTACAGCCACGATATAAAAATTTCTTTACCTTCATGATTTAATTTTAGATTCCAAGTTTTTATTATGGACGCGCGCGTTTTTAGGATGATTTTTATTGGTCATCGGGTTCACAGACTCGATCAGGAAATTAAATTAATTTGCATGATGTTAATATTTTTTTTTCTAGAATGAATTGGTTGATAAAAAAAATTCACAGTATTCACAGCCACAAGTAGGGATTTTGTTATTACTATCATTCCATCGTGTTGGACAAAGTTTTCAGTATTGATTATTAATATTGGTCAACTGTTTCACTACCTCGATTAGAAAATTTGCAATATTCTGATCATAATATTTCATGGTTCATGTTTCTGCGGGCGAAGTAACTTGATACAGATGTTTCCTAAAAAAATCCTTGAGTGTGTCCCACGTTACTTCAGTGTTATTTATGGTTAAAAGTAGATGTTATTTCCCTCTTTTTTACACACGCCACACCTGTCGGTAGTAATAAATTAAGTTGAGGAAGTTGCATTGATAGTGCGTGTTTTGGTAACGGTGGAAGTAGTTGAGATAGTAGTAATATTATTCAGAACACTTGCATTAGTAGCAATAGCAATATTAATAATGATAATAATAATAATAATAATAATGATAATAATAATAATAATAATAATAATAATAATAATAATAACAATAACACGAGTCCTCACCATATCGCGATAGCTACCAACCCTCGTAACTCATCCAGGTAACAACACACCTGAACTTTCCCTTTGTCTCTCCAGTTGTTTTACTCGCCTCCCTTGGTCTTCCGCTCCTTCGTCCTCTTTTCATTCACTCTTTCAATCCTCTTATCCTTGACCTCCACCTCCTCCTCCTCCTCCTCCTCCTCCTCCTCCTCATTTAATTTTCGGGTGGACTTAAGGATAAAATTTTGGACACGGTGTTCCTTAATTATCACCTTTAAAATTTCCCATTAGGAATCACCTGTTTGTCGCCGCTTGCTGCTAATGAGTTTAATGTGTGTGTGTGTGTGTGTGTGTGAGAGAGAGAGAGAGAGAGAGAGAGAGAGAGAGAGAGAGAGAGAGAGAGAGAGAGAGAGAGAGAGAGAGAGAGAGAGAGAGAGAGAGAGAGAGAGAGAGAGAGAGAGAGAGAGAGAGAGAGAGAGTCGCGGAATGTGGAATAAAATAAGAAAGAATATAATCGTCAAATCAACACCATCATTACCATTATCACCATCATCATCATCATTATTATCATCATCATCATCATAGTTTTCACCCTCACCACCACTTCCCTCACTCTCCTCTCACCATCTATTGAAGTAAAGTCTATGTTAAGTTTGCTCATCAAAGGAAAAATATCCAGTAAAAGTAAGGATACCATTTTCTATCTTTAATTCCGAGCTGGACAGGTGAAGAGAGGAGGGCGAGGTAAAGGAGAGAAAGGTTGGGGAAGGTAGGAAGGAGGAGAAACCTAATTTTCCGAACCATTTAAGAAGTATAAATATAGGAAGGAGGAGGAGAAGGGATATAGGACGGTGATAAGGTGAGGAAAGGTGAGGCAGATCAAGTTAGACAAGGTAAGAAAGGTCATATGTTGAAACCCATACGAGGAAAATGAAAGAGCCGTTTAGAGGGAATAAACAGAGGAAGGAGGAAGAGGAGGAGGAGAAGAATGACTTGGAGGCGGTAGAGAGGTGAAGGAAGGAAAGTCAGATCAGGTAACTCAGGTAAGAAAAGTCATAATATGTTGACGTCAGGACGGTAAAGATGAAAGAGCCGTTTAGAGGGTGTAAGCAGATGAAGGAGAAGGGGGAGGGACTGGGATCGGTGATTAGGTAAAAAAAAAAAAAGGTGCGTCTGATCAGGTTTGGTACGGTAAAAAGAAGTCGCATGTTGATGTCAGTACGAGGAAGATGAGAGTCATTTAAAAGAGATACACAAAGAAAAGAGGAAGGAGGAGGAGGAGGGATTGAGACGGTGGGAAGGTAGGGTACGGTAAGACAGATCAGGTTAGGTAAGGTTAGAAATGTCTTGAGATTTTGAGGTCAGGACGAGAGAGACGAAATAGACTGGCCAAGAGAGAAGAGGAGGAGGAGGAGTAGGAGGAGGTAAAGAAAGAGGTTGAGCAAGAGGAGGAGAAGCTAAAGGTTGAGAAGTAAAGGAGAAGGATAAAAATTCGATGCAAGGGGAAAAGTGGGCAAATATATTTTCAAGATCGACCTTTTACATTTATTTTTCTTAACTTCACTTCTCACTTCTCCTCATGTCTTTTGGGGGCTCCGGTTTTTTTCTCCTCGTTTTTTTCTCTCTCTCTCTCTCTCTCTCTCTCTCTCTCTCTCTCTCTCTCTCTCTCTATCTCCTCTGGAAGGTATAAGACAGAGCATTCAAGATCAAACTTCGTCCTCTTGGCAAAGTTCATAATAACTCTCTCTCTCTCTCTCTCGTTTTCGTTCTCGCTCTCATTATATACGAAACCTTTCATCAAATATTTCATTTTAAACGTCTGGCGCAGAAATTCCCTTCGGTACTCCAAGATATTGTGTGTGTGTGTGTGTGTGTGTGTGTGTGTGTGTGTGTGTGTGTGTGTGTGTGTAAAATAGAAATCTCTTACTTTTCAAAAACAAAACATACTCTCTTATCCTAAACCTCCACCGCATTACCCTCCCACCATCTCCCTTCAGCCCCATTGTTACCTCTCTTCTTCCCACATTTGTTATCCACCCCCTATACCAAAATCCCCCCTTCCTACATTTCTCCTCACAGCCACCAGCTACTTTTCTGCCCTTTCGTTGCGTGGCACGTACGTAGGTCACAACCAATCCTCTTTCGTCGCATAGAAAACAGAAATTTAGTTTTGTAATTTTTTAAACAAGAATGAATAATGGTTGGGAATTGATTTTACCTCCTCCTAAACACCCTTCTCTCATTCATTCCTTGTTTTCCCCTAAATCTTATTCTTTCCCCACTGTATTTTCTCCTCCGCCTCCCCCATCACAACCTTCCTTCTCCTCTCGTCTCTCCTGCCTCCCTCTCTCCTTCACATGTAATATTTCTCTCTCCACCACCTTTTCTTCCTACATGTATTTTGCGCCTCTTCAACATGCCCCCCTACCTTTTCCCTTATTTTACTCCTGCCTTCCACCACACACCCCTCTTTCCCCACCTACCATCATTATTTATTTTCCTTTCCTTATTCTTGTCCTCCATTGCACACTCCCCCCCCCCCTCCTACCAACATTTCTTATTTATCTACCTTTATTCCAGCCCTTCATGACATTTTCTCTCCTTCCCTTTCACAAAACCCTCACTCCTATCCTTTCTTCCCTCTGCCGTTTTACTCCCTCTCTCACACAAAGTACCACCATTCTCTCCACCCCTCGCTGACCCCTGACCCCCTCGCTCCACCCTTCCACCGACCTCGTTATCCTTATCGCTCCTCGCCGATAACACGTCTTTGGAAAGTTGAAAATCTTCTGATAAAAATCTTTGTGAGACTATCAAGAAATGATCATGCATAGTTTTCTCTTCTGCATAAAAGAGTTCCCAAAGTTTGATTGTTGTTGTCAAAATTATTTACGTTGACTCTTTATATTGGACAGTTTTTCAGTACCGTGGCGAGTTTTTTGGACACATTTAATTCTGATAAAAATGTTGATTCAAACACTATTGTAATAAATTAGATCACGCTATTTAGTTCGCATGAATTTTCTCTTTTCAAGGGTAACTTTTATGTGAGTCGAATCAGAAATTGTTACAAACTAAATATTGCTTTCACCTCTATGGAAATACAAATGACGCTAACTTTGTATTTTCATTTCGTTAATGCGAATAAAGATCTCAAATAATTAAACATTTGAAACCAGCGCTTGCAACGCGAAGATAAATATATAAAGGCGTTAATAAGGACTAAGAATAATGCATAGTCCAAAGAATAAATATATACTAACTTAAGCAACTTGAAGACTGCCACAGAATCGCCTTATTACGGAGGATAGAACCCGTTGTTAAGCAGAATCGAGCCACCGGAGGAGGCCCGGATCGTCTTCCCGCCTCTCCCGCATCCCAATAAAGGCTTGGAAACGATGTCGAGGCGAGCGAAAATACGGTATCCATTTAAGTGTTTCGTAACTTTTTGATATCTTTATTTTTTCTCGTTGTTGTCTTCTTGAATATATTTTCTTGGTATTCATTTTTTTTCCTCTTTTTTTCCTCTTTGTTAATGATAAGAGTTAGTTAGAGGGAAGGCGGTGGCTGAGTGGTTAACGTGACGGCCCCGCGTTCAGGAGCTCCAGGAGGGACGCGGGATCGAATCCTGGCCGCCGCACAGTTGAGGTTTTTCAATCACCGCCGAGTGGCCTAAGACTACCCACATGCTGGCCTGAAGACCACCCATCAAACCGGGCTCTAGATAACCTCTCCAAAGAGAGGCTCAAAGATGAGTTCCGGGGGGGCAGCATGAGCCAACACAAGATGGCGCCACTATAAACACTCGCCTGCGCCAGAACGGGCTGGGCCGACCATCAGGCCCCACCGGGAAGAAGCCTTGGGCCGACCATCAGGCCCCACCGGGAAGAAGCCTACCGGCGCAATAGGCCGCGACGTAAAAAAAAAAAATAATAATAAATAAATAAATAAAAAGTTACCGGCTAGAATTCGGCCAACAATGTGTTTTCTCGATTTTTTTTTCTTTTTACGTGTTGAATGTTTGCCCGTTTAACATTATCTTTTCTCGTTTTCTGAATGTGTCTTTTTCTTTCATGCTGTTTCCTTTTCAGTTGTATATACCCTTTGCATATATTCATAGATTAAAATGTTCGTGAAATTGTAATTTATTTTCCTCTCGTTTACACTCACAAAGCGACGAGACACAAAGCTCCTGACAAAGAGCACCAGAAAAAAAGTATAATTATTTCTCCACCGAAAGAGTCTGAGACGAGCGCGCAAAGGGCAATTATTTTTTATGCCCGCCACACCACACGCTCCCCTCACCTTGATAACAAACTCAGGTGCTGCAAAGAGACCCGTGGAACACCTGTCCTGCCCACTTGCCCCACACACACACACACACACACACACACACACACACACACACACACACACACACACACACACACACACACACACACACACACACACGCACACACACACAGACACACACACACACACACACACACACACACACACACCTGGCTGTTAATTAATTATACTAATCGTTTACTCTTACACGTCAGCGCTGAACACGGCTTCGCAAGTTGACTTTCAAACGGCGACGCAGATTAGCTCATTAACTTCAATAAATTAATCCATATATTCATCCGAGCGATTAAGTCATCCACCCTTTAATGCAGCCTTTCTTCTTTTTCTGCTTCATTCATTCATTTATTAACTCGTCTTTCGTTTTTTCCTTCCTTCCTTCCTTCCTTCCTTCATTTCATCCTTCCCTCATTTTTTTCTTTCCTTTATCATTAATCTATTCCCTCCTTCATTCTTTCCCTTCAGTTTTCTTTCTTTCCTCTTTCTTGTTCTCCGTCCCCTTCATATCCCTTATCGGTATCTTCACTTTTTACCCTTATTTACCCCTCATCATCACTTCCCCGATCTGCTTTCTGTTGTTTCCTCACACCGTTACCTCCTATCCCTCCCCTTTCTCTTTTCCCCTCCAACCTACCTTTCTCTTGTTAAAATTCCAAACGTCCTTTTCCCTTGCCTGTCATGCTCTCTGTTCCTTCTCTTGTTTCAGCTTTTCCCGCTTCCCTCCTTTTTCTTCTTTCCCCTCCAATCGACCTTTCTCGCTTTTGTTAACATCCCAACCGTCCGCTTCTCTTGTATCTCTCCCTCTCTATCTCGTCTCCACATCCCCTTCCGTCCCTCCCCTCCTTCCTTCCCTTTCCTCCCTTCCTTCCTTCCTTTCCTCCCTTCCTTCCCTTCCCCTCCCCTCCCTTCTATTAATGACGACTGGCAGTGGTATAAGTTAAAATTTTGGCGCGTGACCCTAACGTGAAACTAAATGGTCTGTGCAGCTGGATGGAATGACAGAGGTATTATTATTATTATTATTATTAATATTATTATTATTATTTTTATTATTATTGTTATTGTTATTTAAGGTGAGTGTTGGTTGGTAATAAAAGCGTAATATTAATGATTTTTTTTTATAGCATGGATTTTATCATTGTGTATTCATTTGTAATGTTTTCACAACCCTCGATCTCGTTAACCGTTTATTACCCTCACGTTAAACACACACACACACACACACACACACACACACACACACAGGCAAACGTAACCACCCCCATACCATTAACCATCATAGCCCACCACCACCTCCAAAAACAGTAACTCCCATTCACCACCACCACTAAAGCAACCTACCACCCACTCCCAATCACCACTCCCCATCACCGCCACTCATCACCTCTCATCACCATCCACAGATCTGCCTGGAGCGTCGCCTTCACAACGTCACCAACTACTTCCTGATGTCCCTCGCTGTGGCTGACCTCCTCGTGTCCTTGGTGGTGATGCCCTTCGGCGCCATAGCGGGCTTCCTCGGTGAGTAATGATGATGAGGAGGAGAGGAGAGAAACAGCAGGGGGAGAAGGCGAGAAAAGTGGGTATACAGATAAGGTTCTCGCTGAAATATTCGTACATCAGATAGCGGGCTTCATCGGTGAGTGGAGATGAGGGGAAGAGGAGGAAAGGAACAGCAGGGGGCAGAAAGGATAGAAGGAAGTAGACAAATAAGGTACCCGATAAATTATTCCTACATCAGAACAATTAACAAGTTTGCTCCATTCAACTGTACATTCCTACTGACTTTCCAATTCTTCCTGTTGTTCCTTCTCCGTCAATCCCGTTCGCCTTTTTGCTACACTGAATTAAGAAGATAAATGATGAAGATGAGATTGCTATCGTTTTGAAAGGAGAGGAAAGGTGGAATTAAATATTGAAAAGTGAGTTTGGAGATTGAAAAGGTGAGAAAGACGCGGGAACGAAGGAAGGCAAGAAGAAAGAAAGGAAAAAAGTCAGGAGGGAAAATATAGGGTAAGAAAGGAAAGAAATAAGCAAGGAGGGGAGAAAGAAAGGCAGCAATGAGTAAGAGAGAGAGAGAGAGAGAGAGAGAGAGAGAGAGAGAGAGAGAGAGAGAGAGAGAGAGAGAGAGAGAGAGAGAGAGAGACGGGGGGGGGGGTAATGAGCGGAAAAGGAGAGTGAAAAAGTGAAAATAGAAAGGAAATGAAGCCGACGGAAAAGGTAATATGATGGAAGCTGACGATGCAGGGAAGAGAGAGAGAGAGAGAGAGAGAGAGAGAGAGAGAGAGAGAGAGAGAGAGAGAGAGAGAGAGAGAGAGAGAGAGAGAGAGAGAGAGAGAGAGAGAGAGAGAGAGAGAGAGAGAGAGAGAGAGAGAGAGAGTCATTACTGTCATTGTGTTGATAATTTATAGATAAATCACTTATAATCACGCGTCATTTTACAATACTCAGTAACACATAAAAATTAGTAATACTCATTTATGAATTACTATCATAAAAGTAGACGATATAGTGGGCCACAATAATGATAATAGGGATAGGAATAATAGTAATAATAATAATAATAATAATAATAATAATAATAATAATAATAATAATAATAATAATAATAATAATAATAATAACAACAATTACAACAATGAAATCACAGTCATCAAATCTGTATCAAAAGGTTCACAAACGTGACATTTACCCATTGACAGACAGTGAAAGCCATTATGCATATTGGCCATAAATTTGCACATTCATTGCTTTGAGGGGACGAGGGAAAGGGGGAGGAGCGTTGTACATTGCTTTTCTCGCTTCCTTTATTCCTCTCCCCTTCATCTCTCACCTCCCTTGATTCTTTTGTTCTGCGTGTGTCCAAGTCTGGAGCATCAGAAGCCTACAAACTTGTTGCCAGAAAGAAGACATCCCCCGTCACTGCCATCTATGTCCTTCCTGGTTAATTATAATTTATCTATTTTTTTTTTTATAAACTGATGAACAACAAACAATCAGTGTTGCTAACATCTTCCAATTTTATGTTAATAAGCTCTTTAGAAAAAAAATCATCTTAGCTCTGCTAATACTGAAAACATTCCCTCGTTTTCAAAATATTAGACACAATAAAACTCCTTTTCTTCACTGATGTGTCACTAACACACCCCGGGCCATGCCGGTGCCAAATCTTATTTAATGAATACAAAATATTTGATACACAGTTTCAAATAGTACGTATAGCTGGCTTATGAGAGTGATGCATTGGGGGTGAAGCGGCTGCGCTGTAGCTACAGGACTGTTGCTTGAAGGTTTAGTGCGGTCACTCTTCTTAGGCACAGACTGTATGTCGGCATACTTCCGGCAGGAAGAAAAGTTTGACGTTGAAAGGTAGATGCGAAAAATGTTTCAAGCAGAATGTCATCACGGAGGTATAGTTTTCGAAGAGAAACTCCATCAGTTCCATAAGCCATCTGAGGATTTAAGCACGAGGGGGCATAGATAACATCATTATTAAAAGTTTAAAAATTAGCCAGAGTAAAGTCGGACAGGGGATGAGAGAGAGAGAGAGAGAGAGAGAGAGAGAGAGAGAGAGAGAGAGAGAGAGAGAGAGAGAGAGAGAGAGAGAGAGAGAGAGAGAGAGAGAGAGAGAGAGAGAGAGAGAGAGAGAGAGAGAGAGAGAGAGAGAGAGAGAGAGAGAGAGAGAGAGAGAGAGAGAGAGAGAGAGAGAGAGAGAGAGAGAGAGACTGGCTGCTAAATTTTTCTTGTTAATGTATGCGGAGAAAAGCTGAACGTGTAGCTTTTGTATATGTAAGCAATTTTCGTTATATAGATAAATGAAAGTTTCGTTCAGGTAATTCAGTTTGCTGCACTACACACATTCAGGGTAAGAAGCGGGACAAAAAGTTCTTTCGGTTTATTATCCAAAAGGCCAATATTTCTTTGATTTCTTGGAAAGTTAAAAATACATTACCGTCGGACCTTTCAGCCTTTTTCTATCAAGTCAAGAGTTTCAGCGCTGAAGTTTTTTTTCAACGAAGAACTTATCGTCTTCTTGCTGTTTTCCTGTCAATAACTCCCTGGAACACAATTTTAAGGTAGCTGCCTTTTTATCATAATCGTTGAGCGACGGTAAGTGATGGACGGCGGCGCTGACGGAGAAAAATAGAAAATATGAAACATGTTTTTCACTTACTAATTGTTTATCATGTTGAGAGAGAGAGAGAGAGAGAGAGAGAGAGAGAGAGAGAGAGAGAGAGAGAGAGAGAGAGAGAGAGAGAGAGAGAGAGAGAGAGAGAGAGAGAGAGAGAGAGAGAGAGAGAGAGAGACAGACAGACAGACAGACAGACAAGCTTCTTCAACTGTATACTCTATTTACAGGAACAACGCTTATCGAGACTTTTTAATACCCTTTTGGGGGGGCCTTTGAGCTGCCTCCTTTGCTGTACGAAACACACACACACACACACACACACACACACACACACACACACACACACACACCTCCCGTGGTACAGTTGGTTAAGAATCTGCAATGACAGGATTATAACATTTAGCTGACTGATTACGACCCCCACTCATGCAGAAAGATTTATTCGCTGACAAGGAGCGGTAACTGTCCCCAGCGACGCAAGGGTGAGAAGAATGTGGTGTCTGAGGTCCCAGCGGTACCCATAGATCAGTTCAATGAGATCCAAAGCTTTTTCCGGGAGTGTACTTGCTGGCGATCGTGACTCCAACACGTGCTCAGGCCGTGGTGAATTACACTGACACTAACCTGAAGCAATAACAAAATAGACGTTATCTGCATAAGAATGGGTAGAACAGACACACACGGATAGCCATACAAACACAATGGGACAGCAAGCATCAGACTTACACACAAAAACAGAACAAACAAACAGGCACAGACACACCGACACGCAGACAGGAGGTGGAAGTCTCAACAGTAATGACACACGACCAAAGACCTTGAAGCAGACGTCCGGACCGTGAGGGAATATCTTGTGTCTTATTCCTGCCCCCCACCCTCTGAGACGCCCAGCGGGGGTGTGCTGAGCCTAGACTTGTCCCAGAGAGCCGCGAGGTAATATTGCTTAATTAACACTTGGCGTTACCTAGGGAAGAAGCCGGAGGAAGGAGATGTGGAGGAAGAGGAATTTGAGGAGGAGGAGGAAGGGGAGGAGGAGGACGAGGATAGGAAGAATAGGAAATAGGAGGAGGAGATGGTGGGAGACGTAATGTGTAATGTTCCTTGACTGATTAATATTCAGGGTTGATAATTATTCTGAGGGAGTCGTAGTTATAGTAGTAGTAGTAGTAGTAGTAGGAGGAGGAGGAGGAGGAGAAGGAGAAGGAGAAGGAGGAGAAAGAGAAGGTGGAAGAGGGAGGGGAAGAGGAGGAAGAGGAAAAGAAGACAGTCAAGCTTCTTCTAAATGTCGTGAAGGTGAAGAATGTCACGTTAATATCTCCTCCTCCTCCTCCTCCTCCTCCTCCTCCTCCTCTTATTTCTGCTCCCTTTCAACCCATCAGCACCAACCTACCTGTCCACCCCACCTGCTTTCATGGTAATTGATTGATTCCTTCCTGTTCTCGTGATTATGGAGAAGGAAATCTTTGTTGTGAGGGAGAAGGATGGAGGAAACAGAGGTGAGGGCGATGGAGGGGAAGAAAGAGAGGTGGGAATGATGGAATGAAGGTCAGCGGGAGGGAGGAGCAGAGATGTAGTGGTCAATTAGTTAGGATAGGTGAGGGGAAGTGGAACAAGGCAGGAAGGCAAGGGAGGGAAAGAATAAAGGGGAAGGAAGGTGCGAGGAAGGTGTAAATAATGAAATACAGATGTAGGACGATTGTGCTTGATGGAAGGTTACGGGAGGGATGGAGAGGTCAGTTAGGGTAGGTGAGGGGCAGTGGAACAAGGCAGAAAGACGAGGGTGGGGAAGGTTACATAACGAAAGGTGTAAATAATGAAATACAGATGTAACGTAGGGCGACTGTGGTGGAATGAAGGTTGGGGGAAGGGACAGAGATGGAGAGGTCAATTCGTTTGTGTAGGTGAGGGGAAGTGAAACAAGACAGAAGGGCAAAGGAGGGGAGGAAGTAAAAGGGAAGGAAGGTACGAGGATTGCGAGATACTGAGAGATGTAAGCAATGAAATATAACTCTAGGGCGATTGTGATGGTTGTTATGGGAAGGGAGAGAAATTATTTAACGTTCACCCAGGTAGAGACATAGCTATTTGCAGGGACTGAAGATATTACTGGGAGTGTGAATGGAGATGTAAGGAAAGAGGAGGAAAAGAGTAGTTACGTTTCTCTTTAGTTAACTGAAAAGAAAATGTAAAATTGCTAAGCTGTTAAGTGGAAGGAATACATACAGGAGTGCAATAACGCTACAAATAAAATAAAATAATAAGGATGGAACTTAATCTCACGTAGAACACGCACAATTTCTTTTAGGAGCAGTAAGAAGCGGACTTTTTTTTTCATTATTTTTTTTATGCCCTTGCACTGTTTCCTCTGCTGTAAAAAAAATAACACACTATCCTCTGTTGACAGCAGTATTTACGTCTTAACTTTACATTCTTCTGTTGGTATTTTATTCCTTTGGTTTTTCGTCCTATATCTTATAAGTCTCCATCTTTTTTTTTAATTTATTCATTCCTCTATAACTATCCTTTCTCTTTTTTTAGTTACCTTCATTTTCCCTTCCCTCTTCCTCTCCCTCATCATTCCTCCTCTTTATTTTTCACCATTATTTGCATTTCACTCATTTGCGCACCTCATTCCCATTCTCTCGCATTCAATTCATTTTTAATTCCTTCCTTCTCCCGCGCGGTCGTCACCTTCATTTTTAACTAATTCATTCCTCTTTTGGACCTATTCCTCTCCTCTTACTCGCCATCATTTCTCATATATTCTTCCTCCATTATTCCTTTTATCTTCCTGTCGCCGTCATTTATCATACATTCCTCCCTCCGCTCCTCCTCCCTCCTCTTAGCCTCTGTCATTTCTCATTTCCTCATTCCTCTTCCTCCTCCTGCGCCATTCGTCCTTCTTCTCTGTTCTTTAATTTACACCACAAGACGCACGAGACATTTCCTGGTACACTCGGAAGCCCCACTTGGTCTTCCTCCTCCATCAGTCAAAGCCGTAAGCCAACTAACCTCCTCCTTCTCTTCCTCTTCCTCCTCCTCTTCCATTTTCTCCCTCTCTTCCTCCTAATCCTGTTCCACCTTCTCTTTCTATTCCTCCTCCTTTTCCACTTTCTTTTCTTCCGCCGCCGTCTTTTTGTTCTGTTTTTCTATCATACTTTTCATCCTCTTGAGTTTCTTAGCCCAGGGACCATATTCTTTCTCTTCCTTATTTCTTCCATACTCTTCGTCCTCTTGAGTTTGTTAGCCCGGGGACCATATTCTCTCAAACGCTTCCCGGCTCACACACCTTTGACAGGGCTTTCGTAGAGGCTTGGGGCATTTTCAGAGGTACTTCTATGACCCTGGTTTGATTTGATCCTTCTTCTGTACCCTGGACCCAAATAAACTCCCATGAGAAACCGATTGATCTCATTTTTGGCCTTTGGAAATAGTTGATGTGAAAGGAGAAAGCGTCTGAGAATACCGATCTGTCCTCTTCTCCGCCCGCACCGGTCACTGACTCGTATTTAGGAGAGTTAAGCTGCCGGAAAAAACAAGAAAATATAGGGAAGACTCAGTAGAAGATTAGGGATTAGTTGATAAGTAACACTGGACGGGGAAGTGACGGAGGGGAAAGAGAAGGAATGGGGCGAGAAAGACCTAAAGAGGAGAGAATATAGAGAAGGATAGAGGCACCGGGAATGTAAAGAACGGGAAGGGAAAAAGGAAAATAGCAGAGAATAAGGAACTGGAGGAGGAAGGGGACACGGGGAAAGTAAAGAACAGGGAAAGGAAAAGTAAGAGAGCAGAGTATAAGGAATTGTGTGTGTGTGTGTGTGTGTGTGTGAGAGAGAGAGAGAGAGAGAGAGAGAGAGAGAGAGAGAGAGAGAGAGAGAGAGAGAGAGAGAGAGAGAGAGAGAGAGAGAGAGAGAGAAGACGTGAGGGTGGGCGTCTAGGCGTGTTCTGTGAGGGGTTGGATCTCATTAGTGGGTTCTAATCCTCCTCCTGATCCCACGATAACACTTGGGTCCTACCCGCTCGCAATGGTTTGTCTCTTTCTTCGTCTCTTTCCTCCGCCTCTCTTTTTGATACTAATTAATAATTCTTTATTCGTAATAGATACAGTTTTTGGTGACATTAGACTATAAAACAAATATTAGAACATTAGAATTTAAAGACTAATAGCCAGATAAAGTATAAAAAGTAAACTAAAAAGGACATAGTATAAGACTCACTCACTAAAATGTACATATGTCATCAGAAATATATAAAAGTTCCCTCTCATACAGATCTGCCAATTTTCATCTCCTTCCATGCAACGTGTCTTTGCTATTAAAGAATTTCTGCTTAGGTAAAAAAAAATTCGTGATATTCAATACTTAAAAACTTCAATATAAAGTTTACATTCGATAACATACATGACGAGCACGAGAGTAAGACATTCTTGAAAAACTGTGATATTTGTTGTACAGGATGATTCAAACCATTGATAAAAAAACTTAACATTCTTTTTGCAACAATATGTCGAAGGTGGAGAGTCATGATATGAGGCAATAAGTATGAACGCGTGCGCGGGTGCAGAGCCAAAAGTCTGCGGCAGCACACTCTCCATGCGACACACAGATCATCGATTCTAGGGTCATCAAGATTCCAAAGCTGACATCCATACAGTGACACACATTGATTATTAAATAACACTACTTTTGATTGCCATGCTGTCGAACGAAACTGGATAATGATGACATTGGTCCTCACCTTCATGTCCCTGGCCACAGGTTCTAAGTTCACTAGACTTTCACGAGACGATATGATGTGACCCAAATGATTTACAGAGGTGGAAATCATTACGGGGCTTATCGTAGTTTTGCCTGTATGCTGAATGACACTCTCTCCAGGCGCTTAGTTCCATGGATACAGTCCAATATAATCAGAGAGCACCCTCCACCCGCTGTTTACTTGACCGCCAGCTTGGCCACTTGGGTGGAGAATGTTATTAACCTCATGTTTGTAGTCCTTAGGGGGAGGGCGGCAACAGAGACTTTATGTAATGTGTTTCACTACTATTCCTCGACGTATTTTTCTTTTTAGTACTTTTCTTTTTAGTCTTTTTAATCTTATTTGTTCTTTTGAGTTTTCCTTTTTAATATTGTATAGATATTGTAGTTATTCCAAAATGTTCTTATTCGCATGTTTTTGTTTGTCTTGTTTTTTTTTCGTTGTTGTTGTTACTTTCCTATCTTCTCTAAACGCAATTTCCTCTTTCTTTTTAAACTGGTGGAACAAAGAGGGGCCTCGTTTTATGCGTTGTCATTCTTTTCTTTTATCGCCTCCAATGTTCTGCCTTTTATACATTTTCTTTCTATCTGTAAACTTTTCCCACTTTAAAAATAAGTTGTCACGTTAATCCAAACAATCTATTTTTATCTTCTGTTCTTTTTCCAATTTTTATTCATGTCTGCATAACTACACTTTTTCTTCTTTCTCTATTTATGACTCTCCTACTTCTCTTTGTCTTCCTTTATCGACATTGTTGTTTTCGCGTCTGACCCACAAACATGATGGCGTAAAGTACAATCTATTTTTATCTTCTGTTCTTTATTCCTATTTTTATTCATGTCCTGCATAACTACACTTTTCTTCTTTATTTATGACTCTCCTACTTCTCTTTGTCTTCCTTTATCGACATTGTTGTTTTCGCGTCTGTCCCACAAACATGTTAACGTAAAGTACCTTCCTCCCCTTCCCAGACTCCCAAGACACATTTCGTTGTCAAATTATGGCGGCAAGGCTGAAGCTGTGTATGATCTTTTATCTTCCCCAAGAGTTATGTCTCCTTGATTTTCCCTCTGCGTTTTAAGGATTTCCGTTATATATGTTTTCGGATTTGCATTATGCGTGTGTGAAGTCCTTTATCTTCCCACGCAGACCTCCGCCTTTGTTTGCCTTATACCCGCCAGCAATATTTATTCTTTTTTTTTTTTTAAGTTTATTGATGGTGGGAGTATTTATTGACTTGCTGTCCTTCATCTCTCTCTCTCTCTCCTCTTTGTTTGCTTCCTTAAATAATGTTCTTCATATTTCACTTCTTTTCTGTTCTTTGTTTTCCTTTCGTGTGTTTTATTTGCTTCTCTTTTCCTTCTTGCTTTCCACCTCTTTGTTTATCTTTACCCTTCTGACTTTTTTATCTTCTTTCTCTGTCTCCGCCTCCCTCCATTCTTTATCTATTTTCTTTCACATTTTTGAGAGCCGCACTAACCTCAATCTCCTGTTCTTCTCTATTCGTTGTTTTATTGTTGTTTGCTTTTCCTCATTTTTCCCAACGTTTTTTCATCTGCCATTGTCCGCTGTTATATTTTCCTGCCCCTATTTTTGCCTTTTTTTGGGGGGGACTTTTCCAATTTCTCAGT